>NW_005871148.1:2938361-2960149 GCF_000147115.1 Myotis lucifugus | reverse complement strand
AGAGGATGTGCACAGAGGGCTGGGTGTGTTGATTTTTATCCCATTATTAATGAACTAGAGGCCTGATGCACAAAATCCGTGCAAGGGGCTCGACCCTCGCACCCCGGCTTGCCCCAGCCCTCGGAGTCCCTGGAAGGTTGTCCGGAAAATGTCCGAACTGTCGTTCTGCTGTATGGTCTAATTAGCATATTAGCTCTTTATTATGTAGGATATGCAGTAACAGAACCCTGATGCTGGAAGATCTCGCGGTGACACTAAATATAGGCAGAAGTTTTCCACGTCCAACGACAGCTGGACCCAAGCCAGAGAGCATCATGGGAGAGAAGAGGATGGATGGTCCACAGGTAAATCCAGGGACAACAGAGGAACACGGCTCATCGCCACTGTGTCTACGGGCCATTTAGGCCAATCAGGAGTGAATGACAAAACCGGGGCTTAAGTAATGATGTCTCAGGCCAGCTGGCTATGAACGCCCCGCGCCCCCTGCCCCCACGGCCTACGGGAAGCCCTTCTCTCTCACCCCTGCCGTGTGCAGATCCCTGAGAAATGTGTGTTATATGTGCCCTCGTGGCAAAGTGACAAAGGCCATCCGTATGGAGGATCGAAGCTCTCCAGCTTCCCTCCTGATCGGAGAAAAAAGAGACGGGCTGAAATTCCAGGAAGGTGGGTTTCAGTGACATCAAGAAGGCCTTCCGAGCTCTGCCTTCCGAGTAGCAAAAGGAATAACATTCTTGAATGTTATTGCTGTAGAGGACCAGCCTGCAGCTCACCTCCCAGAGCCTGCAAATAGTGAGCTGCCCCAAATCAGTGAGACCAACCAGAACTGCAAGTCACGGACACTAAGACTATCATTACCCAATCGCTGTTGCCCGTTCAGCGGTGCGACGCGGCAATGCATTTGACCAAAGGCAGTTTTAAGAATTTTCTTCCTGGAGGAGTCAGGAATAGGAAGCGCCTCCTTGATTGTTTGAAAAAAGATACTCGACAGGCAGAGGGGATTTTCTGCAGAGGCGTTCTGAGCAGGACAACAAAAACTACCAACGAACATTTCCTGGGAATCTCCTAGCGCAAGGTCCTAGATTGGACACTGTAACTGAGTAAGTTCATGTCCATTTTAGGCACACAGCATGTGCGTGTGTGGAAGAGACTGGGGAGCAAATGGTGAGAATTCAGAGTGAATAACAAGCCTGGTGCTTGCCTGCAGCATTACTCATTTTAAAAAATAGGGAGAGAGAGAGAGAGAAACATCAATGATAAGAGAGAATCATCGATCGGCTACCTCCTGCACACCCCCCACTGGGGATCGAGCCTACAGCCCAGGCATGTGCCCTGACTGGGAATCGAACTGCGACCTCCTGGATCATAGATCAACGCTCAACCACTGAGCCACGCCGGCCGGGCTGCAGTCTTGCTTCTTAAGATATAAAGCGAGCAGCCCGTTGACTACTGAACTCTGCTCCTCAGCATTATGAAGTGTGTGTAGCTCTGGGAAAGCCACAGCCGTCCTTAACATAAAGTGTAAGCCAAGCGCTCTTCCCTGGAATCAATCCGCCTCGTTTTCTGTTTGAACAACCTTAATTCAACAACCTGAACAATAAATGAAACAATGATAATGGAATCGGCGGGACCCACTGAAAATTAATACCTACTGATTGAAACATATAATGCCCCATTTCTCCATGCATTAGAGTTAAACCTCTGATTCCTTTTAATAACATTACTGAAAACTAGCATTAGGCGGCAGAGCTCTACGACTCGGATGGCTCCTAACTGGATGTAGGGCTGCCGCTGGGTTCCCTGAAAGACTGCGTGGTACGCACCCGCCCTCTCGCGCCAAGCGCATTCATAACGATCTGCCCACGTCCCCACTGGCCCTCCTGCAGAGACCTGAGCACTTATACCTGGAAAACTTGCACTTAAAGTGCTTTAATGGGTTCTAAGTAAATCACTCCTCCCAGTGATTCACTTTTCCATCTGATTGGCCAAGGATCTGAATGATAGCTCACGCGGCGAGTTCATATGTAACCGGTGCCAGCCCCTTCCTTGGGGGCTGTAACGCAATGTGAGTCACACCGGCGCGTGCCCATCACGGAATGAAGCACGCCCCCAGCAAGCACTCCGCTGCAGAGTGTGCAGGTGCGTGTGTGGAGTGGGACCTCATCAGACACGGGCATCACTTTATTTTCCAACCGAATCAGGGTCAGGAAGAACATCTCTGTAGGCTAGATCAGAATGCAGGTATATTTCAGGAGGTACAACAAGCCTCTTGGTATTTAGAACATGTAATACTAAACCATATTACAATGATTTCCACATGCTTCCAGCATAACATTTCTTGGCACAGGGCACCAATTAAAATGTAATGCGTGCTATTATGTCACTGGGCTATTAAGAAAACACCAGTAGGTTCTTCTTGATACAACGCTGTTCAAATTACAGAGTGCCCCATACCCAATGGCAGCTCAATTTTGAGAGTAACGAATCGATCGATCCATAAACACACAGCGGAAGAAACCAGAACCGCTGCACCTGGGATGGGCAAAAGGTAGGCTTTGAGTCGGGGCGGGGGCCCGTGACAACGTTGAGGATGAAACAGTGGACTCATCACCAATATCATCCTTCAAGCATCTTTCTTTAGCACCCAGTCCACCTATATTCAGGAGCTTTTCTCTACCCAATGTCATTCACGTTCCCTCAATGTCTTTCCAATAAGATTAAACTTTGCATCTTTAATCTCTATTTTTCTTTTAAATGCCGACTTCACAAAGATTTCAGCCCACCCTCTCTGGCATCTTCTAGAACTCAGCTCTGTACATCATTATTTTACCCTAAATCTTCAACTTCTTCCTCAAAACCAGGGGCTTTGGGGAATTAGTTGCTGCTTAGTAGGGACAATGTTTCCGTTTTGAAAGCTGGAAAAGCTCTGGAGACCCGTGTCACAACAATGTGAGTACATGTGAGTACATGCTACGAAATGTATACTTAAAAATGGTACATTATATGTTGCTACCACAATGAAAAACAACAACTGCAGACTGAAAATCTGGTAAGTTCAAAGAAAACATCTCAAAATTCCATTTACTGCTTTAAAGAAATGATTTTCTGCATGTGATAGTTATTTTCTTAAAAGAAAATTCCACAAGACCCTATGAAAATGATGTTCACCAAGTAAGTGGACCCTCACACCCATGCCATCCTTCCCGTTGCTTTCCACAGCCACGTTGCTCGTATATTTCATCTCTAAATTGGATCTGAATCGACATGAGAAAGTGAAGAACCAGTAAACACACACAAAAATTGAGCATTAAATGAAATGAAGTCTTTGGAAAGAGCACAAATTTGATTCTTCAAGTGAACACAGTAACCCTGTCTGCCTCGTGCACTGAAACCTCTGGAAGCTTTTAACAGCTGCAGGTGTCTGATTGCACAACCTTGCTTTAAACGAGAAGATGAAATGATGCTATAATCCTATATAATAAAAGCCTAATATGCAAATTGACCAAACGGTGGAACGACTGGTCGCTATGACATGCACTGACCACCAGGGGGAAGACAATCAACACAGGAGCTGCCCCCAGACTGCAGGCCCCAGGCCAGCCAATGTGGGTTCCAGCGGGGTCCCCCCATCGCCCCACCGGTCACCCCGCAGATCGGCCCTGATCGCTGGCCAGGCCTGGGACCCTACCCATGCACGAATTGTGTGCATCAGGCCTCTAGTGTTCCTTATTAAAAGAACATATGAATAGCATAACACCACCCACCTCCCCATCATCCATCTGTCTTTTCCCATTTATCAATTACATATGCTTCTGATCCTCCGGTCCTGGTTTCCTGAACACTGACAAACATCCCCCAAATTGGGGGACCTTCTCTGTCTTGCTTCCTAACCGTCTGATTGAACCATGATATTCTAGTTCCCTACAATTCCTACAGTCACTCGTGGAACCTGACTACCCTTTCTTCCTTCTCTCCACACCCAAATGCCTCCCTCACTCCAACCAGCTCCTCTGAGCTACTTTTCTTTTCCATTTAATCTTCCAAATTAACACAACATCCGCTTGATGTTTCTCCAACATTTCAAAGCCACCCAGAGCCACTATTCGGTTACAATGCTGCTATATGACCACCCACCTTGTTTATGGGTATAAACCGTGTCTGTGTGTGGCAGTGAGAGAGAGCGTCTGAGCTGGAATCCAAATGGTGTGAGTGTCACTCTGGTTTGAATCTCTGCCTCACTGCCTTCCAGTTATCAAGGACATTGAGCCTGGACTCTGCACATGGGCTTTAGAGTCAACTCAATCCCCAGGTCTGCCCATCCGTGGCTCTGTGACTCTGAGGAAGTTACCTAACTACTCTGAGCTTCGATCATATCAACCATAAAATGACAGAAATAACAGTATTGCCATGTATGCTGCTGTGAGGATTAATCGTGAAATAAAGTGGAGAGGCTCATGGCCTGTTACAGAATCACTGAATACAGGTCAGTGAGAGTAGATGCCAGATGCCTTTAGGAATACACTAGCTATAATCCTCTGGAGTTTAAACAATGTCACGGCATTTTCCTGCTAAGCCCCTGCACTCTGCAGAGGCCATGGGAAATGTTGCCAAACTCAGGAGTCGGACTCAAGTGGTATCTTCAGCCATCAACGTTGCATCACCAATATGGTACCATCAAGAATAACCCCTCCCCACCCTTGCCCTGGCTGGCATTGGCTCAGTGGTTAGAGCATCGGCTTGAGCATCCAAGGGCCGTGGGTTCAATTCCCGGTGAAGGGCATATATCAGGTTGCAGGTTTGATTCCTGGCTCCTGTGGCAACCAATGTTTTTCTCTCTTTTTCTTTTCTTTCCCCCTCCTTCCCTTCCACGCTCTCAAAAAAAAAATCAATGGAAAAAATAAATATCCTTGGGTGAGAATTAACAAAACAAAAGGGTATGAAAACCACCTCTGACCCCTGTTCCCAGCATCTCTTAGTTAAGGCTCACAAAGACACTGCTCCATATTAGTCAAAGACTAGGGCTCCAAAAGATAGGCTGAGAAAAATGGAAAATGTGCCTTTAATGTAGCATCTTTTTAATTTTAAAGTCTTGCATCAAAAAGACATGCCCATCATTTATCAATTTAATAAGTTCTTTTATAACCGTAAATCCCAGCATGGGTTGGGCTGTGGGGAGAAAGGTGCACACACAAGTGTAGGTAAGACTGTAGATCTGTGTGATATTTTTGGAAGATAATTTGACAGCACATATCAAAAGCCCTAACAAATATCTATATTGTTTAACCCAATAACTTTGCTTCTTGCAATTTATACTGTAATAGTTCAATTTTCATATAAATATATATGTAGAAGGATGTTTATCCCAGCATTGCTTGTAATAAAAATGGAAACTAACAATAGAGGGTCAATTAAATTTAAATTAATGACAGAACATAAGGTAGAGTATTTTTACAATATTTTAGAGTATTTTGCATGGAAAATAAAATAATAATTAATAAAAAATACAAGAGTACACTGTTTCAAATACTCACAACTCTAAACCTACTTTTGCCCCACCCTGTATTCTTAAAATATATTTACAAATGAGAAAAATACTCATGGATACATTAACTGTAGAAAAGCAAGATAAAAACCACACAAAAGCTCATTATAAAATAGATGTCTAGAGGTACAGAAAAAAAAGATAACGAATTATGAATGATTTATTCTTCTGTCTTTTTCAAATTGGCTCCAAAGAACATATATTACTCTTACACGTGAAGGCAGGGGAAGTTAATGTGTGAAAACTGCTTGCCTGTTTTTTTGCAAGTACTTTCTACCACTCCCTTCATCGCACAACCTGGTTCTCTCTCACACAACACTCTCCAATGTTTTCCAAGACCTCCTTCATAAACTGATTCCAAACCAATTCCCTGATTGGCAGCTGACCCGGAAAAATCTCAGAAGGAAATTTTAATACCATTTGACAAACAGTATTTCACCCAGCCAAACGGCTGAGTAGGTGGAAACAAAACTGTATTCAGTAACCTTTCCCTGTTTAAGTTTAAAATGAATAGCTACAATATTCAATAAAATAACAGTTCAAACCTGCACTGAAATAATGTTAAAAATAGGCAGGCTGCCTGTGCCAAGGACTTTTCCCAGTGGGAGACTTTCCAGGTCACACATGAACGATGGTGGGATTCCTTCCCATCATTAAGGAAAGCCGTGGAGAGAACAGAACCTGCACCACCAAGTTCCCCGCATGCAGAATGAGGTCTCTGGCAGAAGGTGGCCCCTGGAGGCCCCAAAGCTTTTCCTGAAGGATTGCAGCCCTCTCTCTCCACTGTCACCTCCTATAACACTGAGTGATCTCTTATTGCCTGTCCTCAGGGTATCCCTTCCAACAGTGCCCAGAGCAAGACTGCTAAAAAAAGAAAAGAAAAGCCAGCTGTTCTAATCTGCTGAAGTAAGATAAAAATAATAATGTACCATGATGTGTGGGCATATTAGCTGCAACGCTCAAGATAGATGAGTTGTACAAACTATTCCTTGTCCTCAGCTGATGGGACATTGCTTAAAAGACCACCACCCAAACTAAAGTGGGCCTGCACCCAGTGCTGAGCCTTCACTGTCCATAGCCCACAGATGCCACTGAGTACTTGAGATGCATCCAAGTCCAAATGGAGATGTCTACGTGCAAAATAAACATCAGATTTACAAGGGCTGGTGCAAAAAAATCTTGATAATTTTTATATTACACTAGAGGCCCGATGCACGAAGATTGTGCAAGAATGGGCCTTCCTTCCCTTGGCTGCCTGTACCACCTTCGCTCCAGCAGGAGCTGCTTTTCTGCCTTCGTTCCGGCCCAGAGTCGCCTTTCCACCTTCCCACGCTGCCCAGAGGCCTGGAGTGGCTGGGGTGGTGCAGAACGCCTGCATCCCACCCCACCCCTGGCCACTCGGTGCCTGCATATGCAAATTAACCTGCCTTTTTGGGGGGTTAATTTGCATACTCACTCCTGATTGGCTGGTGGGTGTTGTGAAGGTATGGTCAATTTGCATCTTTCTTTTTTATTAATGTAGATGTTACAATGGTAGCATTATATATATTGGATTGAATGTGTTTTTTATTTCTTTCTATGTGGTTCCTAGAACATTTGAAATTGCATGTGGCTTACCTTGTATCTCTCTTAGACAGAGTTACTCTCAGCCACGAAACTGCTTACTTTCTTTAGGGTGTGCATCAAACTGACCCTGTTCACGGATGGGGACCCCACCCACAGAACAGAAGCCCCACTAGAGCAGGACTCTTCTGTCCACTGCTAACTACCCAGCACCTAGGACCCAGGGTGCGCACTCCACATAGCAAACGGGGAATGGATCATGAATGAGTGTGAATAAATAACCAAGACCGGCATTCCTAGGTCTTCACACAGCCAGCTCGTCTTCTCACCTAATACTCTGGATGTGAGTTATTCCTTGAAAATCCATTCTCACTTTTTCTCTAACTGCCCCCACACCCACACAAACAGATCTGAGGGTGGGCTGGTGCTAGGAGTGAGGAGAGCACCCAGTTCCAAGAATTCTGAGGTCAGCCATGCCATGGCTTCTGCGGACCTCTGCTTTCCGGAGGCGATAATAATCTTTGTTCATGTGAAATGCCAAGCCAGAGCCTCCATCCCCATATATGGCCACAGTCTCCCTCGGTGCAAAGCACGCCCCCTGTGGGGCCACCTGCGCTTCTCTGAGCCCCCCTCTGCAGATGTCTGCCTGGCACTGGGAGTCTCCTCCCAGTGTACCGAGCAAATGCCAGGTCTAGCAAAATAATGCTAGTCCTAGATTACTGATTGATTTAAAAACAAAAACAAAAACAAAAAAAAACACACAAAAAAAAGTAAAATATAAAAACAAATTAATGTTTTATAGACCCTGGGAAAAAGAATTTTCAGCAAAGTACAAAAATTTAAAGCATTCCTTTCTTTAATTTTGTAATTCTTTACTATGGAATAGCTCAGAATGTCACTTCTGTTTTAAATAACAGAATTGATAACTGAGCAAGGAAACGTAATTTGGATTATAAAATACTTGCTTTAATAAAAATTCCTTAAACAGTAAAAAACAAATATATTACACTAAGGCCCGATGCACGGGCCTCATCTGCTCTAGTCTCTTCTGCTCTAAAGGCCAATGACATGAGAGGACAACGCGCCCCCCCCCCCCTTTAAGGAAGCGCTGAGTCCTGACCATACTCTATCTTGTACTCTGCACAAACCCAGGCTCTGGGGCCCAGAGCTCAAGTCTGCAACAGGAAACGGTGGCCCCTTCCTGTCCATCAGAGCTGCTCCCGCATCACTGGGGTGGGTTCCTTTGTCAGGTTTCTTTTGTGTGGGCTTTTGTTGTTTTGGGTGTTTTGTCCTTCACTGAACTGAGACGACTACGAATTGGATTTGGGGTGGCAATGCGGATCGTGTGTGTGTGTGTGTGTGTGTGTGTGTGTGTGTGTGTGGCCGGTGCCTGAGACCCAGAGCACACCTGGAACGAAGGGGACAACCGAAAGCGGGAGTGACTAGGAAGGACTGCCTGGCATTGTCCCACATCTTCCCACTTGCCACACCTTCTAGAGATCCTCTCCCAGTGAAACACCGCCTGCTCCAATGCGAACAAAACCAAGCAGTGGTCCATCTCACTTCACCCAGAGAGAGGTCTGGAGTCCAGACCCAGGTTTGCGAAGGGTGACCTCCGCCTCTCCCCAGGGCTCCCTATGTTCCAGGTGTCCACGGATCCAGGTTCACAATTACCTCCATTTCACTCTAGCTGTTGTTATTCCCACTCCAAGCCAATACTGAATATTTATTTTCCGCAATTTCCCTCCTAGGTACCCAATGAAATGCCTCCCAGCCTGGAAGCGCCTCTCTCGGTGGCTCGAATCTTGTACGCCTCAAAAAATTGGCAAGTGTGCGCAGTCCCCCCAAAGTGGTCCAGAGGTGGCCCTCCAGCGTCCAGAACACGTTTTTAGATTTAGCAAAGCCCTGCAGTGTATGGTGGAAATAGCTGAAGTTCTAACTACTGGCAACGGCCTGCAGTGCCTTTCATTTAGAGATGCAGAGAATTCTTAAGCATAATTACAAAATTAAGCCAGGGCGATGATTAAATGCCAGAGCCGGATTTGCCTGTGGCTCTAAGCATGTCGCACAGCAAGGAGAGCCCAGCTGACGGAACACGTCGCTGGGCTGCACAGCCCCTCGGCACAGTCACAGACCTGCCAGTAAACGCAAGCAAAACTAAAGGCACTTCAACGCCGGCCCCCCAGAGGCGAAGGAAGTAAGTGTGGTTATTGCAAAACCACAGAGGAATTGTAAAGCGAAGGCTCCAAATATGGTAAAGGCGAAGGAGTTTTCCGAGGAGATAGCAAGCTCTTCTTCGAAAGGCTGTGCCTGTTCCCTGTCAACATGGTAGACGTGGACACTGCGAAGGGCTGGCTATGCTTGTGGCTCAGCCCAGATGTACCCAAAACAGGGGGACGGACGCTCTCCTCTCCCCACAGCCCCGTCCCAGGTCCCTCTACTCGGGTGGCCGAGGTAGAGCCATGAGCAGCCAAGGTCAGTGGTCCGAGGGGTGAAGAGTGGAAGATGCCTGCGGGCCAGTTAGTACTTTAACACCTGCTGAAAGGCTGGCTGAAGACGAGGCCACCTGACCTCTCCGAGGGGAAAGCCCCTCTCACGCCCAGATCCCCCAGAAGCCTCGGGAGGTGTGATTTCGTCCCGGAAACACGCGGAGGTGGCCCTGCAGGTCTGGTTCTTCGGCTCCGTGTGCGCACAGCCCCGAAGTGGTGCCTGGCTCGGTCTGAATGATCCCCGGCACCGGGGAGACCAGCCTCCCTTTCCGAATTGGAGTGGGGGAGCAATCTAGACCTCCAGCTTGGAGGCTCACGGCTGCCATTCCCTAGAGAATAAGCTCCGATGGCCTTGCTTAGCTGTGCCCAAAGTTTCATGTGATGGAGAAGCCCACAGACGCACGCCCCTGTGAAACTCCTTGCAGGGACCTCAACACAGGTTTTTACTGTAATTACACTGTGTGCCTCTTTTTAGGTAGAGGGTCACAGTTTTCCCCAAATTCTGCAAGAGAACTGTGACCGGTAAGAGGTTGTTATCACTGACTCCAATATATCCAAGGTCTAATCTGTCTCCAAAATTCTTCGATTCTACAAAAAAAATTAAAAAGGAAGCATGTCTACAACTCCATGGAAACCTAAACCCTCGCCTCTCCCCTTCTCACAGCCTCTCTGGGTCCTGACGCTGACTGTGAGGAAGCTCCTTCCGGGGCCTCCGCCAGACCAGGGATCCGGGTTAATATCCGCCCATCCTGCTCCAGGGTCGCCTCCCCTCTCTGATCTCAGACGCAGGCTCTCTGCTCCACTACCTTAAAGCTGAGATTCCTCTTTCAACAGGAGACCAGAGCTCCACACCAACACAGGAGACAGCCAACGCGGGAACAACGGTCTAGACGCCATGGAGCAGGAACAGGTGGGAAGGAGCCAGGGCCAGCACAGTCAAGGCCGAGCGCTGTGGGAGGCATGCTCCCACCCAGTAACGTGAGCAGCAGTCCGGAAAGTTGACAGACAGGACAAGGCGGAGGGCTTTCTCCCGCTCCTGTCCACCTCCCTCCCTCCGCCCTGCACCGCAGGGGCTGTGGGGCTCCCATGGGTGAGCAGGCAGGGATTGAGCCAGGAGGCCCCTGCTTAGAGGGGACCAGGGGGAAAGAGGGGAGATGCTGAGGATGATGACAAAGTAAGCAGCAGCAAGGCCAGTGTGGGAGAACCTCCAAGCTCTTTGTAAAGGCCCTTTGCCCGGTGACCCTTCCCTCTCAGGCCTGGAGGAGAGTCTAAAGGAACAGCTCTTTGCCTGGACCATCAGGAGTCCCTGCACAAAGGGGAGAGGGCCACCAACTCCAGGACAGGGGAGCTCTCCCAGGAGGCGGGGTCCTCCCCAGGCTTTGCCTAGAGCCCCTCGGGTGCCTCTCGCTCAGCCCTGTCTGCCTCCTCTAGCTTCCCTTCCCGCGGGGAGCGGCCAGCTATTGGACGTGATGGGACCCGGTGATGGGTAACAAGGCCTGCCTCACCAGGTATTGTGGGCAGAAACCTCCATTTTCCTGCCCACACGGCTGCCCAGCCTTTATTCACCAGCAGAGACGGTGCCTCTCACCGTAGCTTAGTGCCTTGCTTGTGTCTTCCCTCCAACCCTACGCAAAGCAAAGGAAAGCTAGTCTCAGAAAGTGTTCCTGTTTTACCAGAAGCTGATGTCAGTCATCCCAATGGATGTCAACACTTCGTCAGGCAGGAGACGCCTGCTCACATGCAAATGTCAGGAAGTAACCTTTACTCTCAGGCAAGCACACTGTACTGAAACATGGAGGGAGACCACTGCAACCACAAGGCCAAGGACCATTGATTTCCTTCACACTTTCATCAATTCTTCCACGAGAGCCACACAACGCTCAGATTACCACGCCAGCATTTCACAAGATGTGCTGTTATGTCCTCTAAATGAGAGATAAGTCCAAGGAAGTAATGCAGGAACCAGCTTGCTTCCAAACCTTCCTTACGTTTAAAAAAAATTAAAAGCTGCCCAGCCGGTGTAGCACAGAGGTTGAGCTTTGATCCATGAACCAGGAGGTCAAGGTTCGATTCCTGGTCAGGGCACATGCCAGGGTTGTAGGCTTGATCCCTAACAGGGGGCGTGCAGGAGGTAGCCAATTGATGATTCTCTCTCATCATTGATGTTTCTGTCGCTCTCCCTCTCCCTTACTCTCTGAAATCAATAAAAATGAAATATATATATATAAAAATATATATATATATATATATTTTTTTAAATCCACCCCTTAGAAAAATATGAACACTTGTAAATCCTACCCTTAGAAAACAATGGGAAATTCAGAGAAAACGAAATGCACAAAGTTGTTCATTATGGGTTGTACATAAGAGCAGTAATTTAGAATATTTACAGGAAAGAAACATGGGATACAAAGTCTGGAAGACTACAGATGAGCCCTTTTAACTAGGATATAATGCTCAGTGAAAAGATCTAGACACAAGCACTATGTGCACAGCTATATATATGCATATACAATAATGACAGGAAATAACCCAACATAACCCAATTGGAGGTAGGATGAGTGTATGTTAGAGTGGGATCATCACAGCATTTCTTGACCCCAGCACTGCTGGCATTTGGGGCTGTGCCGTGCTCTGCTGTGGGGTCTGTCCCGTGCATTTAAGATGTCAAGCAGCATCCCTGACCCAAGCACACTCGAGGCCACTGCATTGTCACAGCCAGCTGTGACCATCAAAACTGTCTCCAGACATTGCCAAATGCCCAACCGAAAAAGTGGGGCGGGGGCGCCAGAATCACCCGACTGAGAACCACTAGGTCGAAGCTACTTTCTCTTTTCTCTGCTTTCTTATTTTTCTATGTATTATATATGAAAATAGAGTTTTAAAAATAAAAAGGGGAATAGCAGGAGCCAATAGTGAATGACTAACTCCAAGCTGAGAGCCTGGGTGGATGCATGGCCTCCAGTCCAGACCATAGGGCGGGTGGTTCTCTTTCCTCAACCTCAGCCCGTGGCCTCCTGTGCTGGGGCCCATCCCTGCGGCCGCTCTGAAGGCCGAGGCTTGGAGGGACACCAGGCTTGTCTCCACCAAAGCAGCTCGGCTCTCCCAGCACTGCCCTGCCTTGCTCCGTGCGCTCCCCTCCTATGGAATTAATTCACATCTGAAAGTTTCTGTGATAGGAGTTAACAGAGAGAGATGCACCGTGTCACCATCTCCTCCACAGCCTTTGGGATTCTGCTGCCATCCTCTCGCGAGAACCTCACTCTCCACGGAGAAGCCATGAAATGCACCGTCACGTCCCTAGCACGCAGTTCAAAACGAGCATCAAAAACCCTTTCCCGATTACCGCGGAGCTCGACAAACAAGTAGGAAGGAGCATGCTGGCTGCATGCTATTGCCTTGGAGTCAACAGATGAGAGAGAAATTACAGGATTACTTCAAAATGACAGCAAAACAAGTTAAGCCATTTCTCAGAATCCAGCAAGTGAAGCAGTCGTTTAATACACCGTGAGAGGGGGAGAGGAGGAGACAGTCTTTATTACATTGTATTTCAACTTTATGCATTAGCAAATCCACCTCTATTTTGCTAGTTACACCTAACGGTACAGTCCCCGTGATGGCTTGTAAATTAAGGCCACGCTGGCCTCAAATTCCTCTGTGACCTGACTGCCCAGTCCTCCTCCCCTCAAAGTAAGCCTGGCCCTCCTTCGCATGCTGCTTCTTGGTGGTCAGGTGACCTGGATTCATCTTCTACCAGCTTTCACCTGATGAATTCATTACCTCCACAGGCCACCCACCCAAACACATCCTTACCGCGCCCCTAAACTGGGAACTCCCTGTGGACAGAGGTGGAACCCCGAGCTATAAATGCTGGCTTGTAACTGGCCTGAAGCCGTCTCCAAAAAACCCTATGAGCTCCTCTTGCAAATTCATGACTTATCTCACGTCTGGGCTGGGAGAAAAAGAACGTCTCGGTAGAGAATTCTTTCCAGGAGAAATGAACAAATTGTAAGGAACAAATTCTACCGCAGGCAGCATTTTTCCCTGTTTGGTTTTGCTCTCGCCTTCATCGGGGCCATTCATGAAAACCCTCGCAGCATTTTCCCCACGAAGCTGTTCTACAATGCTCTTCTGAGCCAAGATTATAACTAAGTAAAAAATGTTACAAATAATCTAAATGTTATTAGACGATCTCATTAAATTACTCATAAAAACTTTATTCCTTCACTGTGGGCAAAATTAATAATTAACATATATTTACACAATAATTCAAGAACATTATATTAGTATTTAACACTCAAAGCACAAATTATGCTGGCGGCTTAACTGTATACTAGACATATCTTTTAAGTAAATGATATATTTAACAATAAGCACTTGAACATTTAACTAAGCATTAGGCTCTATTCTAAGCCTTTTTTTTTTTTTAATTCTCACCCAAGGATATTTTTCCCATTGACTTTTCAGAGAGTGGAAGAAAGGGGAAGAGAGAGAGAAACACCCATATGAGAGAGACACATTGACTAGTTGCCTCCCACATGCGCCCCAACCTGAGATCAGGGATCGAGCCTGAAACCAAGGTATGTTCCCTTGACCAGATCAAACCCAGGACCCTTCAGTCCAAAGGCCAATGCTCTATCCACTGAGCCAAACTAGCTAGGGCTATTCTAAGCCTTTTAATATATCAACTAATATTATCCTCACAACCCCATAAGGCATATATGTACTATTCATTTCCCATTTTAAAATAGTGATTATAAGGAACCTGAGTAGCTGTATCTACTCACTTCCTGGTGAAAACTAGATGGTCTATTTACAGATCTAAAGAATATGTATAAGTATGGGCAGACCACCAAGTCACATACTCTCAAGTCTTTCCCATAAAGTCAAATACAATGCTTACCAAAAAATCCTTCAAAGCAACCCACATGAATGTTTACATTCTTATTCTTGTAACATGTGTTTCTCAAAATGGGCAATGTCAAAACACTTCCTAAATTGGATCTTGTCTTAGTAGTCAGCTCAATTTAGAATAAAATTAATTTCAGTCTGGGGCATTTACTCCTTCGAAAAACACAACCTGTAATTTTTGTATCCTGTAGCTAGTAATTTCAACAATATCAATCCTTTTTAGAAAAATCAGAGTGCTTTTTATATCTATTATATACTTCAATAACCCTAACCAAAGATTACATTGAATTAAAAAAAAGTAGAAAAGCTTCAAAACTCCACTGTAAAGGGAGCATAAGACCGAAATATAATAGCTAATACTATCAAATTCTTAGAAGAAAACAAAGAAATAAATGTTTCCAACATTACATTTGGCAATGGTTGCTTATATCTGACACCGAGAGTATAATCAACCAAAGGGAAAAATGCATCAATTAGACTTCATCAAAATTAAACATGTTTGTGCTTCAAAGAACAACATTAAGACAGTGAAAAGACCTGGGGTGGTGAGTGGGTGTAGGCTAGAAGGGTTCAGTGGGGGGGGGAAAGAGGCACATTTGTAATACTTTCAACAATAAAGATTTTTAAAAAAGAAAAGGAAAGAAAAAAAAGTGAAAGGAAAAAGACAACCCATAGAATGGGAGAAAATATTTACAAATGTCTTGTCAGGGACTTGTGTCTAGATGATATGGAGAATGCATAACAATAATAGAAAGACAACCCGAGAACCTGAAGAGACATTCCTCCAAAGAAGATACGGCTAGTAAGCACATGAAAAGATGCTCAACAACAGTAGTCATTGGGAAAATAAAAACCAAAGCCATGAGACCTCAGGTCAGACCTGGTAGGATGACTGAATAAAAAAGACAAGCAATAACAAGTGTTGGCAAGGACGGGGGGAAACTGGAACCCTTTGTTGCTGGTAACGTGGGGTGGCATCTTTGGAAAACAGTTGGGCGGATCGTTGAAACGTTAAACATAGAGATCACATGACCCGGCAGTTTCAGTCCTAGGCATGTACTCAGGAGAAATGAAAAACACATCCACACAAAAACGTGTACATGAATGTTCCCAGCAGCATCATTCCTCATCGTCAAGAAGTGGAAACACCCCAAATGATGAATGGAAGACGAACCGTGGTCTATGCATACAATGAAATGCCGTGAAGCTATGGCAAGGAATGAAGCATGGTACGTGCCACAACGTGGATGACGCTTGAAACACCCCAGACACAAAAGGCCACATCGGATATCATTGCATTTACATGAAAAGCCCAGAACAGGCAAATCCTAAGAGACGGAAAGTAGATTCCTGGTTACCAGGACCTGGAGAGTGGGGACTGGGAAGGCACTGACTGTGGGGTTTCTTTCCAGGACGACGAAAAGACCCTAAATCAGGTGGTGTGGATAGTTGCACAATGCTGTGACTATACTGAAAACTGCTAAATTATACATGAAAAGGATGAATTTTACGGCGTGTGAATTATATCAATAAATCTGTCATTTAAAATGGAACATGTGGCTGAACAAAACAAAACAAAAGGAACCTTGACATTAAAATATGTTGTGTGCAAGTGTGTCCATTGGTGATGCTTCAGTTCCCCTTTCATCCCTTCACGCAGAACAGGGACATCAGTGACAACAGAAATAAGCAGCTGGGAACCTGGGTTCTACACCAGCTCAGCCTGGAGATGTGCCCAGTTTACAGCAGGAAGTCGGTAAATATGTACCGAGTACATAATGGGATCTTTACCTAGATCCTCAATCCTGTTTTTCAAGTGCCCAGCACTCCACTATCTGTGACCTCGGCTGATCCTGACAACTCAACACATCAGCAAGGCAGGTGGCAACACCCCTTTCACAGCTGCCTGAGGGGCCCAGGCTCAGAAGGGTTCACAGAAATGAGTGCCCACTCCACACGGGTGGGATGGGCCGGACGAAGCTGAACAGCCAGGGACTGTGAGGTTTCCACTGGAGCTACCCTGAGCCTCTGTGTCATTATATCAAGGGTCCTCAAACTACGGCCCGCGGGCCACATGCAAATACAAATATTTGTATTTGTTCCCGTTTTGTTTTTTTACTTCAAAATAAGATATGTGCAGTGTGCATAGGAATTTGTTCATAGTTTTTTTTTTAAACTATAGTCCGGCCCTCCAACGGTCTGAGGGGCAGTGAACTGGCCCCCTGTTTAAAAAGTTTGAGGACCCTTGCTATATGTTACTCTTCATTGCACCTGCTCCTCCCCAGTTTAGCATTTCCCTGGTAGATGACCCGAGTGGTAAAATAAGCCCAGAAAAAAAAAACTGACCCTTAAAAATGGTAGAGAAGCCACACACACACACACACACACACACACACACACACACTCTGCCCCCAAAGCTTCAATGACACATGTCCTGTTAAAGGAAGGGTGGCATACACAGAAAATCTGGAACACAACGTAAGTGGGATGCTACCCTGGCTTCACCAAGGGCTTGCAGCTAACAGGATAAGATGCAGACAGGCGAGAAGACCGGCTGAGAGCATCACTGGCTCTGTTTCTGAAACAGCAGACTAGGGGAAGACCAACCATCCATCACCAGGCGGCAGAGAATCATTACCTGTCTTCAGCTAGCTAGTCAAACGGAAAAAAGCTGCTTGTGTGGAAAGCCCTGACAGGCAATAAATATTCATTAACCGACCTAGGAACTTCCCTTTCCTCACATGCTTCCCCTTACAGCTGGAACGATTTCTAACTCAACTCTGCTCAGTCTCTTCTCCTCCCTGCCTAATCCTCCCGGAACTTCTGGCCCCAGAAATCTTCTGTAGGTACACAGGTAAGATGATAAATCCTTCCACTAGATCAGTGGTTCTCAACCTTGGCTACACATTAGAATCACCGGGGAATTTTTTTAAAATCCTGATTTCTGGGCCTCATCATCCGGAAATTCTGTTTTTTTTTGTTATGGGGTGAGGTCACAACATTAGTAACAAAGAAACAGAAGTTCCGGAGGATGAGGCCCAGAAATCAGGATTTTAAAAAGATTCCCAGGCGATTCTAATGTGCAGCCAAGGTTGAGAACCACTGCACTAGATGGTAAAGACCTCCATGAAACTAACAACCGCCCCGAGCCCGCACGCCATGCACAGGGATAGAGATTCAACATAGAAAGATGCACCTCACAGGTGTGGGCATTCGGTAAAGCGGCAGGTGCAACATGTCATTACTTAACCCTCCAGAAGACCAGGACCTCCGACCCTGGGACCCAGCTCCTGTCTACAATGCCAGGGAGCTGTTTGCTTGCTGAACTCATTCAGGGGCTGAGGTACAGAAGGGACAGGAGGATGAGGAAGGAAATTAGATAGCGGAGGCTCCTCTAAGCTGGATGGGTGCCATGGTAAGGAACGTGCAAGAGGCCGTGTGAACAGCAGAGGAGACCAAGGTGACACCCACACGACCTTGATAGCCTTCAACAGTCTCTCAGGAGGAAAGACACTCAGCCCACCTTCAAAGGGACCCTACAGCCACACCAAGCACTCTGCACCACAACAGGTGACGAGGTGAACACGGGGTGGGGGTGGAGGCGGGCTGGGTCAAATGGGGAGAGGTGGAGGTGGAGGTAAAGAAAGAACTAGGGGATCTCAGACAGGTCCCATCTCTCCCTCTTCCTGCCAGTTTCTTCATCTGTAAGACACAGATAATAGTACCACTAGCTATGTTGGCATTGCCATAGAAATTAATTCAATATAGGTGAAGTTCTTAGAATAACAGGGCCTGGCATAGAGGAGTTCTATTAACTGTTTTACCTATAATTTACATGCTGCCTTTTATTTATCTATTTTTAAATATATTTTTTATTGATTTCAGAGAGGAAGGGAGAGGGAGAGAGAAACATTAATGATGAGAGAGAGTCATTGCACGCCCCCTACGGGGGATTAAGCCCACAACCTGGGCATGTGCCACGACCGGGAATCGATCTGGTGACCTCCTGGTTCATAGGTCAAATCTCAACCACTGGGCCATGCTGGCCAGGCTCCAGGGTGCCTTTTAAAGGCCACCAGGTGATACGGTAGAACAAGAAAGGTGCCATCTAATGGCCCAGTCTTTGTGACATCTGACAACACTGCCCGTTAACTGTTAATCACCCTGGTTACTAACCACCCCTGATCCTCAAGTTTACCAACTGGTTTCATTCAGTCGCTCAATGAACTAACTACACCTGTGCCGCTGTGGCTGTGGAGGCTGAGATAAACAAGGACGGTCCTTCCCACCGAGAAGGCTTCAATCAAGGACAAGCGACAAGCAGGGCGACCATATGTCTAGGTTTGCCTGGACGGTCCTGCTTAACACCTGCTGTCTCAGCTTAAAGTCAATGGCACTCCCCGCTTCACTGTCACAAGCCTCCTGGTTTGGATGATAAATTATACGTCCACCCTAGTGATAAGACACCTGAACAAAAAAACCCCACAAAGCTATGATGTGGCAGCATTTACTAGGTCCCACAGCAGTGACACAAACAGGATGCTGACGTTCCTGACAGAACAAAGAGCAGGAGAGACACCTGGAAGAGGCGGCCACTCCGCAGGGCCTCAAAGGTCAGGTGGGGATGCCCAGCACGGGCCACGGCCACCTCAAAGGGAGGGTGAAGACGGCTGAGGCTCGGTGAGCTATCACCCCACTTCCTGTTTTTCCAGGAAAGAGTGGACTCTACCACATTCAACAGTGAAAAAAATACAGGTGGACTGTTTATGGCTCAACGCTTCCATGCATTTTGCTAGACTATTTGGGGTAGGGATGGAAAATACTGGGAAATTAAAAGGCCCCCAAGTGAAAAATTTCCAAGTTAATGAATCATTCATTTCAGCATCGGTTGCTTTCACCTGACCAACAACTAGCTGAAGTCAGGCTCAGGGAATTAATTTGAGTGAGAATGGGAGGAAGAAATCCCTGTCTCTCCACCCACAAACCCCTGATGCTTTCTGAGGGAATCTTGAGAGCATAGAGCAATCTTCACAGGACCCCCCTATACAAGTACAAGAGTATCTTAGGCCTCATTAGACGGGTACAGTCACTGAAGCTCACTAAGAAGGGGGGAACCCCGGGGCCCTGCCGTAGCAGGGTTTTAGGATGAGACCCAGCACTTCACATGTTTGACTTGCCTGTCCCTTGGGCAGAACTGCTTAATCAACAGAAGCTGAATTATAAACAATAGTATCTAGATTACAGATAATTCGCAACTCTGACCTCATGCCTATCAGCTACCCTTTTACTGCCCTTGGGAAGAAGGTGCCAGTCAAGGATCTTTGGAATCAACTAGAATGGAATGTTTGAGAAGAAAGGGCTCAGGGAGCCCTGGCCTGGTGGCTCAATGGGTTAGAGCCATGGTCAGCAAACCGCGGCTCACAAGCCACATGCAGCTCTTTGGCCCCTTGAGTGTGGCCACGAAGTTTCAATCGCACTGTACGTGTGCGCCCGCACGTGATATTTTATGGAAGAGCCACACTCAAGGGGCCGCAGTTTGCCAACCACTGGGTTAGAGTGTCGTCCCTATATGCCAAGGTTGTGGGGTTGGTACCGGTCAGGGGACATACAAGAAGCAACCAATGAATGCATAAATAAGTGTAACAACAAATCGATGTTTCTTTCTCTTAAAATCAATTAAAAAAATGTTAAGGGGTTCAGGGAATCAGCTAGCCAAGCTCCCTCAATTTACAGATGAGAGGTTGAGACGTCTCTGGGTCAGGAAGTAAGACCTAGGCCTTTACCTGTCCCCACAACCAATCAGGAGGCTCCATGTGAATCACAACATTTTGCACCTGTATGGAACTTAGTATTTTATAAAGTTGGGCTCACATGCACCTTCCCCTGTATAAAGAAGGTATCCTTACATTATGAATGAGAAACATCAAATAAACAGGCCAAGAGATTTGCTCCAGGCCCCGAAGTCACTGGAATAGGGGACGATTGAGCCTTGATTTGCAAAATGCCCAGTCAGCCACAGCAATTTAAATCAGAGAATTCAATTCAAGGTAAGAAACACCAAAATTATATGAGCTTCGTTGTCTTAAACATGTTCCAAGAGAAATGGTGTTGCATGGACAGCTGGGATACCGGGGTTGGGGTGCTGAGTTCACAACGCTAACCAATCCGGACAGCTCCCCGAGCATCTCAGTACAGCGTCGTATCTTCACGTTACTCATTCGTGTCACGCCCCATGGCACCTGCAGGGTGTTTCACTCACACAGGGATTCATTGTGAGGGACAGACAGTCTTACTGCTTCTTTGGGGTCAGCAGGCACAGGCATCAGGATTGGCAAGCACCCATTCTGCAGGAGGACCTTTCACAGGTACCACCTCAACATCTCACTGCAGGGGTTACAAGTCAGCGTTGTCCCTATTCCGTAAGTGAGGCGACAGGGCAAAGCTGAACACTGGCCGAGAACCAAAAGGCCAGCAAGGACGCAGCTCAGATGCAAACCTGGTCGTAGGAGACTAAGAACTAGTTGTTTCAAATGTAACAGACCTGCTTTTATTTACCCCAATTTATCTTTCACCAGGAGAGACAAATATTCTAAGACCATTTCCGTCCATTTACTAGCAAGATTGTGACAATGACAACAGCTGGACAGATTTTGAAGGACTGAGTACAGAATTCAGAACAGCACAGAAATAGCAAAGCCTCAAATTTCTGAAACTTGGCTTTGTAAATTCATTTTAGGTATGGCCAGGGCTTTTGCTCGATACCTCTGTCACCCCTGTGTTTCTACTTAACAGCCTCTGGCACTCACACCATAATTTTTCACCTGTGCTCCAAGCTTTCATTCCTCTTGTATCCACTGGTGTGACCAGGGGCTTTCTCTTTGCTCAGGTTCCAAGTCGGGGAATTCTTGGCCAATGGCCCAGCTACTTCTGCAGGGACTGAATAGCTGGTTTCTTCCTTTCTACTTCCTAACATCGATTCCACCAAGAACACTCGGATCTCTTTTGTTTCCTTTAGAGAAATCCGATTTTTCTAACTCTGGATGGTCCAGTTAAAAACTTCCAATCTTCCAAACTGTTTGCCAATGGAGACCAGTCACATGTAGCTTATTTCTGGCACCCTGAATGCAATGTTTTCAAGACAGTTTAGTTGCCCTAACAAAATAATGACCTGAAAACAGGGAGGGGCGGGTCACTTGACATCACAATTATTGTCCTATCACGATCACTTTGACATCACAATGATTGGTCTACAAAGGCCAACATGGAATAAAAACGCCACATGTGCT
>NW_005871148.1:2894678-2933271 GCF_000147115.1 Myotis lucifugus | reverse complement strand
ATGAAAATTAAATCTCTGCTTAATCATCCTTTTCCAGAGGAAAAAATATAATAAGTACTTTATTTATTTATGTGCAAGGCAATGTCATTTTTGTAATAGCTACGGGACGCATTACTATTACCCTGATGCTTCTGGGCCGGAGAAATAGGATTAGCGGCCTAAGAGGGAAGAGCTTAAACTGATTAGGCAGGGAGGCAGTCCCAGGGCAAACAAGCAGGAGACAGGAACAGCCCCCCTGCTTCTGGGAATAAATGTCCTGCAGAGGAAGACCTGGGCCATCCAAGGTTGGTCTGGGACTTTAGATTGTGATCTGCAGGGAGAAGATGTTTAATCTTCCATTTTCAAAACAGACTCCAAATGACAGAGGTCGGACTCAGGTTGGCCTGACACACGGCGTGCATCCTACAGAGCAGTTTCAGGATGGCCCCATGCATCTATGCATTCATTGGCTCAACCAGCCATGTTTATGACGCAACTACCATGGTAAGCACGGTGTAGACAGTGATGTGAGACCCAGAGCCCACGTGCAGGGAGCAGGGCTAATATAACTGATGAATGAATCTGCCCAATGAGAACTTAAATGACATAGAATCGAGTGCCTCTAACTTGAGCCCTGGCGTGTTGGGTTGGAAGTTATCTTAGAGATCACTGTAGCCACCCTCCTTCATTTTGCAAAACAAAACTGTGAAGTCCAGAGATGTGTATGGACAAGAACACAATAGAATATGAGGGAATGCTCATGTCTACAATCCCAGCCAAGAACTCTTCCCACAAAACAGACAACACACATTTATTTTAAAGGACTCGATGCCCGAAACATAGGAAATGTTCAAGATGGGACATTTTCAAAGGTAATAATACAAGCAAAGCAGTAATGAGCTTCTCTCTATTGGACATTCTAACTCACGACAATGAAAAGGCAACTCTTATTTAAAAAAAAAAAAAGTCCCCAGTAACTGAGGATGCTCAGAGGCCTGAAGTAAGGTCCTTGCATCTGTCCCCAGGTTCTGGAAGCAGTCCACCGGGGCCACCAAACTCAAAGCCAGCCACGGAAACCCCTCGCCACTGTGCGTCCCGCATTTCCGAGTATTTCCCAACGTCTTTCTGTTGGGGCCTCCTCAGTGCTTTCAGAACAGACTGAGTTTCTGAATCCAATGAGCCCATTGTATCTGCTGTGACAAGGGGGGCATACCAGCATTACCACTGAGCAAACAGCCCAAATAGGAGGTTACCAGGAGCAATCAGAAAAATAAATAAAGACTATGATCCAAGTGAGTCATCGAACATGGTTAAGCTTCACCAAAATGTGCAGAAAAATCTGCCTGTGCTGCACTTAATGGAAAGGATTTCCAATGTCAAATCTAGGACACACCCCTTCAACCAGGGGATGTTATTAGTTTAATGCAATCATAGCTACCCAGCTGTTGAATAGTTCTCTTCAGAGCCTGGCATAACAACAAAACTATCTTTGCTGCAACCAGCGTAAAGTTAGTTGACAATGAACAATAATCTTGGACAGATTAAAATGTCTAACTTGTTATCAAAAACATTTCTGAATGGCCATATCTAAGAAATATTTCCAAACCATGAAGCTGGCTGATAAAATTCTTTTGTCTGAGAGAAAAACTCAAGAATGTCCTTCATACCATTCTCCACCACTTCCCTTCTCCCTAACCCCTTAAAGCAACACAACTCATAAAACAGAAATTAAAAACAAAAAACCCACAAACTTGAGGTGTTCTTTTCTTTCCTATCATTCTTTCCCCTTCATTCGCTCTGGAGCTGTCCATGAAAACTCTACCACTTGGATAGAGTGTCTGTTTCGACAACCCTAGGGCAGAGATGGTCTGCCAACGCCATGCCCAGGTCTGAAAACTCCATCTCGCTCACAAGGATGGGTCTCCAGGCAGGCACTGCATTTCCCAAAAGAAACAGTGGGAAAGAATTGGGAGGAAAGGAATGGAGGTGCTGTCAGACCCTGTGGCCTGTTCCCAGGGGTGCAGCCCTGCTGACTATTTCCAGACTCCTGAGATAGCTGCTGGCGCTGGCATCTCACTCCAGCCCTTGAAGCTACATTTACTCCCCAGACTCCTCCTGCCCGGGCAGAATGCATGGGATCGGGGTGGGCACCCGACCAGGCTCTCCCAGGAATTTAAGCTGAGACTTGTATCTGCTTGCACTTGTACTCTGAGAATCTGACTTGGCCATTTTAGACCCTATAAGCAGGGAAGTGGAGAAAGCCCAGCTGCTCCCCTATAGAGGAATGAAGCCAATCCAGGAAGGGAAGTGGGGTGGGCCCCAGGGGGCCTCAGGTTGAAAGGGCCTTGGGTCCCCATGCAGCCAGATCCCGGTTCCAAGACCCCTTGTAGCTGGGCAGCATTTCCTGGTCTGCCCCTGTAAAGTGCCCAGTGGGTCCTTATATAAATCCTACTTTTAGGTCTTAAACTGGTTTCAGTAGGCACTTGTTTTTTTGTAACTACTAAAATGTAGTCATATGTTTAATCATTCAAAAGCTCACAGCTAATGATTTACAACCCCTAGAAGACTATTTCTTGAGCAGCACGTACTAAAATATAATTGTCTCCAATTTCAAAATATATTTTATAATTTCCCCTTAGCCCTTTCTAAAACACAGCCACATGGATAGGAGGAAGTTTAAATAAGTATTAATAGTCTCCTTGTCCTAAGGGATGAGTTGTTAAAATCTAAAGACCTTGGGTGAAAGGTTTTTCTTCCAAGTCTTCAAATTCAGAAAGAGTCTCACAGATTTAAAACACAGACCAAAGGAATTGCTATCATGTTGAGAAAGCTCATTCAAGGCTCAGAAGCAAGAGGTACCCAAACTGTGCTGTGGACTAGGTAATGTACAGCCTCTAGCCATCACAGCCTCTGTCCTGTTATGTTAGAGGGCATGCATCTACAGTCGGAAGGAGAAATAAAACCAGAGCAGCGCTGACTGTCCATGGTTTTCCAATAAATTTGGAAAATTTGGCCAATAAATTTGGCTGTACTTATTCCACCCATTCAACAGACAGTCACTGCATATACACCCCCACCATGTACCAGGTTCAGTACCATGTAGTGGGGAGAAGACTCTGCCCACACAGTTTCTTCCATCAGTCATTCACACTTTAGTTAGAGAGAGAAAATGAATGCACAAGTGTAAGTACTGTGGTTTGTGACGAGGTGAGAAGATAAACACAGTTATATTGCAGGACTGCAGAGAAAACAAGCTCCATGTAGCTCCACACGTTGGGAGGGAGGGAGCCAGAACAAACAGGCCTCAGGTTTCCGTGAGGCCTGTGAACTTGCTATGAATTCTCATTTAACCGCAGTGACTATCAAGACCTGGCCCCAACACAAATGCTCAGCCTTCCGAAAGCGGAAAATAACAAAATTTTAAATATTTTTACTTTATTTCATTTTTCTATTTCAGGAAGGAGGAGATGAAATTGTCACCCCTATAATCAACCCCTTCCTGTCTCTTAAAGGTTCACAGACACCCACCCCAGGGAGCCCAGCTTCCTGCCTGGGTCTGCCCTGGGCTGGACGGACCACTCCATCAGCCACCCACGTGGCTCATCTGGCCGTGCCTCTCCGGAGCCCTCCCTCTCAGGTTAGAAATGCATGTCGCCTACGGGGCATCTAAGTTTTCCCCAGCACCACTTCAACATGTGAGAAGCCAGTCCCCAGGGGGAAATAAAAAGTACTGTTTTCATAAGTGTGTCCCCTCATTTGTAAGTGGGCTGAGCTGTAAGCAGACGCCTGCCAGCACCTGAAAGGCCATAGCTCTGAGGACACTGGCCCAAGCTTTAGTTACAATATCTTTTTTCACTGCCCCTTAGGTGCGCAGCCTCCCCCTCCGTCCCCCACACCCGGCTACCAGCCCCTAGGATGGACTTCTTTTTAACCTCTGTAACTAAAGAACCTGATAGGGCCATGTGATAAGGGACCGGTGGCCTAAAAACCCTAAGTTTCCAATTCCAGCAGCTGTGGCTCACTTTTCATGTTTCACACACAGAAGACATTCACGAAGGCCCTAAAAATAAGAAGCAGCGGAGGCAGCCAGGGAGATACCTAACACTCAATCAAAGCCACGCAAGTGAGGAGAGCATGAGCGGTTTTGGGGAAGCGGGCCAAGTGTTTTTGCTACCGGAGGAATGAATTTGGGGTTTTGTGCGCAGTCAGCAGCAGCCCACAGAAGGTGCAAGAACACAGGAGCCGGACAACCGGGAGGCCCCGGAAAACCCTCTCTGCCCTGCCAAAGTCCACCACGTGGCGAGCCCTTCGCAGCCAAACTGGTAGAAAAGGGTGATTCATTTCTTCCACCCCTCAGGCCAGGAGAAAAATTAAACACGGGAGGAGCGAGGACACAGAGGATGTGACAACTTATTTGCAAAGCTCTGCATAGCCCTGTCCTCACTAAGGCTGGCTTACGTAGCAGCGTTTTGTGCAAGCTACTGGTTCCCCACCCTGTTCCTGAGGCGTTCACAGCACACCAAAGGCACAGGTGCCTTCAGAAACCCAGCCTCTGCAGGAATTTTAATTTTCCTCCTTTTTAAAATACAGATCTCGAGAGAAAATCCATAGTCTCACGTTTTCAATGGCAGGCAGAAATAAAATGTTTGCGCTAGACCTGCTGCCACAGGTGTAAAATAATTTCTTTTTATTGGACGACTCTCCAATATGCACAGGAAGAGGGTCACAGGTGCCCCGCATGATGGTGATCCGTAGAAGAGCAACCTCAGCTTTTCACATTTGTGCAGCCTCCGGTGCAGTTTGAACGCTTCGTAAGAGAAATTACTTAAGCTCTTAAGACAAAGGCTTTATGAAAATTCTCAACCCGACGCTAGATTCATTCTCCGTTAAATGCTACATTGAAAGTTTGCACAGCCCGGCCTGTGTGGCTCAGTGATTGAGCATCGACCTATGAACCAGGAGGTCACAGTTCCATTGGCGGTCAGGGCACATGCCCGAGTTGCGGGCTCGATCCTGGGTAGGGAGCGTGCAGGAGACAGCCGATCGATGACTGTCTCTCATTGATGTTTCTATCTCTCTATCCCTCTTCCTTCCTCTCTGAAATCAATAAAAACTAAATAAATAAAGCCAGTTTGCACAAAGTATCTATTTTGGAGACCTGTAATTTTTAACTGTGTATAGTTTTCACTGCTTTTTGACTAAGCAGTTGACGAAAGCGGAGAGCCATTTCCAGCTCCATTATCCATCCACATGTGGATGATTCATTTGTCCACTACTCCTAACTTCAGGCTGCCCCCCTGCTCTGTTGTCCAACCTGCTCCTGGATCCAATGTCCAGAACCTGCTGACATAGGCTAAGGGTAAGCAAACCAATTTTAATACACACAGAAGCAAAACAAGGTAGCGATGGTGAATGCCTTGGAATGCACTCCTCCAAGATAAATATGAATTTTGAGTTATGTGTTGTTCTGGACAATTGGTACCACAATTTCAATTTGTGAAGTATGAATTTCAATGGGCTGTTCCCAAACTCTTAATGTCTGTTCCAAGCACGCTCCTCAGACCTCCCAGGGTCAGCATGATGAAACTACTCTCCTGATAATGCCAAGTCGTTATCTGCCTTCTTCCCTGTGTTGACATTGGGCCTGAAGGTGGGAAAGCGATGCTGGTAAGACCACTGGTGACTTAGCAAGAACAGAGGCAGCAGCACCATTCTGCACGGTGTGACATTCATCCCACTGTGAAATCCCAGGTCTGTGTGTTTTGTTTTGTTTTAATTTATTTTAGAGAAAGGAAGGTTGGGAGGGAGAGAAAAAGAGAGAAAGACAGACAGAGAAAGAGAGAGAGAGACATCAATGCAAGAGAGAAACACTGACAGTTCGCCTCCTATACGCTCCTCGACCAGGAATCAAACTCAAAACCTGGGCGTGTGCCCTGACTGGGAACTGAACCCACCACCCTGTGGTGAACAGGATAACACTCCAATGAACTGAGCTGCGCGGCCAGGGCTTGTTATTTTTTTAATGCCAGTTTCACGTTTAAGAATGTCTTGAGGGCGCATCGGTTCTATGTTAATATCCTGTGTGACGCATACAGCACTTAGGCTGTACTCCGAGCAGGGGGGCTGTCTCGCCTTCTCTTCCCACGGAACCCCATTTTTATTTGAAAGAACTACAAACCAGGGTTCTCCAGACGAGGCTAGTTGGCATATCCTTTCTTGCAAATGAATGAAGTGAGAGCCTGTCACTTCGTGGAAAATAACTGGCAGTATTTACTGCCAATGATAAAATTCAAGCTTCCGAGTGAAAAACAGAACTTTGGAAAACCTGTACCAGCCACGCGCTTGACAGCTTCCTAGTACTTAAAGGTCTTGTTTTTTTTATGAGATTGATGCTGATCTTAACAACTGACTTTTTGATGTTGTATAATGAAACAGGTCAACGTTCAGAAGGCCTGTGGGGCTAAATGAAATGGTGTTTACCAAACAAAGAATGAGATCATACAGGCATGTGGCAGAGGCACTCCAGACAGACCTATGGACACAGACGTGGTTTCATAGTCTAACTAAACTTTCAACGCTCACTTGCCAACTATCAAAGAAAAATGCCTCCAATCATCTGAAAAGGCTATGAAAATACTATTCCAGTCCTGGCTGGTGTGGCTAAGTGGTCAGAGTGTCAACCTGCACACTGAAAGGTCTCGGGTTCGATTCCCCTTCAAGGGCATGTACTTGGATTGCAGATTTGATCCCTGGCCCTGGGTCAGGGTGCATGTGGGAGGCAACCAATAGTTGTCTCTCTCTCACATTGATGTCCCCCCCTCTCTCCCTCCCATCCACTCTCTCTCTCTAAAAAAAATCAATGGAAAAATATCCTCAGGTGAGGATTCAAAAGTATTTTTTAGTACTGTTCCCTCTTCTCATTACATTATCTGTGTTAGATATAAACTTCAACCAAAGCAACATATCACAACTGACTGAAAGCAAAACCAGCTGAGTCCAACAGTGTTGTTTGTATTCACGTCAGACATCACACAGATTTTCAATAACACTCTAAATTTTGTTTTGAAAGATACCCTTTTTCATGAAATTATGTAATTTATGTTAACATGTAAAGGGCTTATTACTCTTTACTTTGATATAAGGTTAATTAATAAATCCTTCTTAAATTTCCTTTTTAATAAGGTAAATATTGGTAGATAATATCTCCATAAACAAAAGCTCTTTAAAGTCCTGAATAATTTTTTAGTATAAAGGGGTCCTGAGACCTAAAAGTTTAAGAACTACAGCCTTAATATAATTTTCATTAAAAAATTCAAAATGTAAGTTTTTAGTTAATATTTTCAAATTTAAAAATGGGTTTCTGGTATGGTAGAAGTCGGGGATATTTCTAACAAGCTTGACTTTTCAAGCACACTTTGTTAATCTCTTAGGGTCTATAGCTTATATGTAAAAAATCTTATCTTTTCCTGGCATTCATTCAGTCATCCATTCATGATCTACTTATTGAATACTTTCTATATAACACTAGCCATACAGCAACTCTGCCCTCATGGAGTTTCTAGTCTGGCAGCATTCATCCACCCATCTCTACATAGGCAGTCATTCGATAGAATTAACGAACCATCTGTTATATGCCAGGCACTCCACTTGGCCATCTTCTCAGAACCAAAGTATCGATGTACTTCATTGCACTTTTCATCAGGGCTCTGAATACTTTTCAAATGTTCTCAACTTCTGCTCATTTCCACATTTCCTTGGTGTTAAGAAATTTCTTCGCCCTAAATCTGAAGGCCATTGCTATAGTCATGTGTCCTGTCCAC
The DNA here is from genome assembly GCF_000147115.1 of Myotis lucifugus. Taxonomy (NCBI): domain Eukaryota; kingdom Metazoa; phylum Chordata; class Mammalia; order Chiroptera; family Vespertilionidae; genus Myotis; species Myotis lucifugus. The sequence goes on along the minus strand of NW_005871148.1, from coordinate 2,925,472 downwards.
AATTTCAGGATAAAAATTCAGTTTCACGATAAGAGGAAGAGATTTGTTGACAATCAGAAAAGCTGGTACACTCACCCACCCCTGACGCTCACCTTCTCCCCTTTTCCTGGGTGAAGGACTGGTCCCCTGGCCAGGAGCTCAGGGAGAACCAGTCTTCAGTCCTTGAAGGGGGACCTAGAGAACGCCTGTGAGGGCGAAGAGAAATGGTGGCTGCCCCAAGACAGCATGGATGTCCTTATAAAACTAATCGGGCAAGCGATGGCATATGTAAACACTACTCTGAACATCATTAAAGCAAGTTTCCAGAGAAAACCAAAAGATAATTGTCCATTAGTTACACAGGCTGAACATAAATGACTCCTTCAGAAATTCAACCTCCTAACAAGGTTTTTAATTCAAATAACAACAACAAACAGCACCACCACGTACTTTAAAAACTAGCTAGGAACTGGATTGGGAGCTAAGGATGGTCACAGCGAAATAAACTTGAAACTGGATTGGGAGGTAAGGATGGTCACAGCGAAATAAACTTGAAACTGGATTGGGAGGTAAGGATGGTCACAGCGAAATAAATTTCAAATATGTGACGTGGGTATAATTATTCTGGGAATCTGAATAATTTTGCTTTTTCCAAAACAAGATAGGATATGTAAGTTGCTAAGAAAACCCCGCTATAGAGGATAAGAAAGGGCATTTTGTTTACAAATGAGGAAAGCAGAAGGGGTAATTTTTTACTCTGGGCATTACATAAAAGAGGCTTGATCAAACTACAGTATGCTTATTCATGCTTTCAGCAAGGATCTGAGTACACAGCGCCAGCCAAGATCTAAGAACAGGCAGCGCGTCTGCCGGCCAACAGGACGTGTCTATATATTGCAAAGCCACGAGCTTCTGGAGTCATTTAGACTGGATTCAAATCCTACTTCTGCCACTTACTACCTACCATTAACTTATATGTTGTCTACACCTCAGTTTCCTCCTATGTTAAAGGGAAATGCCAATACTAATCTCCCAGGGATAATTACATAAATCACCCATCACAGGGATATGCTCATCATTGCAGGCTGTTTCTATTCTAAAGGCTAAGCGATGTACTCAAAAAATATAAAAATAAGGCAGAAGTAATAAGCATAATTACTGCTAAAGAAATTGAGAGGGAGGGAGATCGCTGGTCTCAGGTGGTCAGGGAAGAACAGTTCAAATTCCCTGTGACCAAGCTGAACAGGAAATTCCCATTCGTCAGTATTGTTTCTTGTGCTTCAGGAGCCCATGACAAGTATTTACTGAAAGGTAACTGTGATGAAGCATACTTAGCGGTTCTTAACCTTTCTTGAGTCAGGTCCTCCCAGAGAGTCTGATGAAAGACACGGAAGGAACCTCTCCCCAGAAAATGCTGCTGACAATTACTCTAAGTTCCGGAGGGAGGGGTCCCAAAAAGCCCATTCACGGGCTATCGATTCTGAAATGAAGCCTAAGGTCACCTGGTCCGGTGTCATGAGTCAGGTGTGCCAACATCAAGGCTGTCTTGCATCACTGATGCCTCATTCTCAGGGCCTGGCACCGCCATCCATCCTATTGTGCAAACTCAGAGCCTAGGAGTCACCCTGGACACTCCCTCTTTCACTCCCCTTTCTGCAACCAATCTTCCAATAGGTCTTGTCCATTTCTCTTATGTCCACCTCCTCTGCCCAAGGCCACTGTCAGCCTTGGGCAGGATGGCTTCAGTAATACCGCAGCTGGTCCACTCACATTCTCTCTGGTCTCCCTCCAGCCTGGTCTCTGTACCGCAGGCTGGGTGAAGTTCTAAAAGGCATCCTCTCAAAACCATCTTCCCCCACCTCACACCCACTTAAACAAACGAGGGAAAAGCTGTCATTGAAAGGAAACCATACCAGTCTCCGAGTGGGACACACCCTGGAACGGGTTGTGGGCAGGGGGAGAAAGTGATGTGGAAAAAAATTAAACATGGCAGAGAAGGAATGAATGAAATATCAAAGATATCCACAGGCCTTATTCTTAGTTACTTTGGAGACTTAGGCTGTATGTGTAACATAACCAATGTTCAGTAGAGTAACCAATATTCCCTCCCACTTCCCCGCTTCTCTAATTTTAGAAGTTAAAAAAATAAAAAATATTTAAAAATAGTAACTCTTTATATCCCTAACACCCAACATCATCTACTTTTAAGGTCTTGGCATATTTGCTCAATTTTTAAATATTTTTAAAAGGATTTATGCAGAGAAAAAAGACAAATGCAAAATTAGATAAATTTAAGCACCAAGAGACAGAAATAATATCATTAATATTAGACAAAAGCCATTCTAGGCATCTTTTCACATACATGGATGGACGAATGAGGACACGGGTAGACAGAAATAATTTTATGAAAATGGGATCATAGTCGACATGCTATTTCATTTGTGATATTAAATTTAAATGTGCTTGCCTGTAACAAAACAGAATTTAAGATGAAGAGATGATTATATATATATAGAAACTGGAGTAATTTTTTTATATGATGTGCTTCCATTTTAGGCAGAATTGGTTGACTCTATTTTGAAAGATGTGGCTGCCAGAATGCTAATACTTCCTCTCATTTTTTTCTCTCTGCCTCCATATTTTTGTTCAGTTAGAGACTGTAAAAAAAAAAAAAAAAAAAAAGATGTAATTTTCACATTCTGTCCTGTTCCCATAAATTCCTTAATTGTTTGGCATTGGTTCCACCTACATTTATTTAATTAGGTTCAGATGCTCACCCTGCCTCCTACAGTATCTCTATCTCTGAATTCCTCGTTTTGATGCACAGCTTGAACTTGGATGGATTTCAGCACCCTTTTAAATGTAGGGTCACACTGCTGCACCCCGAGTGTCTGTGGATAGTAGGTGCTCTGAAAACATTTGCTGAATAGTGTAATTTATAACAAACACAGTATATAAAGAGTTTTTCTATTAAACCAGCTATATTATATCTGTGGCACCTATAAGGTAATTCAAAATCTTGAACTCCTTGTAGAAGAGCTGTAAGAAAGTAATTCACTAAAAATAATTATCACAATTGTATAAGCTGCCTTCCTGTTTGAGACTTCTATTTAATACATTGCAATAAACTGAAGGTGGCTTTTTTATATAAATGTTTAGGGCAACATGCACAAAAGATGTTTCTTCACATAAGAGAAGAACTAACATTCAGAAGATAACCAGGTCAAGTGCAATTTCAAATTCCAAGTTGCTATCACACTGTGCTAGGATCGTCCTGGCACGGTCAAATATCTAGTTAATTATTTGTGACTGATTACCATTTATAACTCACGTCATCAGAACAGTTCCTTAGTTATAACCACTCTTCAAAAAGTCAAAGCCCTGAGGTTGCTTCTAAAGTGCTTTTTTTAAAAGCCTTTCAAACATCTTTCAAGGCAAGATATTCAAAATTAACAAGCAGTCACAATGCAAGTCACCAGCACACACTTCAGAACAACATGTCTCCCTCAATTCTGCACCTGTACAAGGAGACTTCACACAAAACAAAAGATATTACTTTTTTAAAAAAATACTTAATACCTATCCATTTGCACCTTAGAGGTTAAACGCAGAAGAAGTGGCCGCGATCTGATGGGACGAAACTGAATGTGAAGAGCTCACTTAATATTTACTGCCAGCAAATAGCATCACAGTGAAGAAACCAGGAGTCTTGCCATGTTTCCCTAAATGTCTATATCATAAAGTAGGGAGCTGGCAACCTTTTAGAGACAGGGGTCTGAGACCAGCAAAAAATAAAGATTCAGCAAGGTGTCATGAGGTGGGGGTTGTTGTTCTTTTTAGTCTCTCGCCCCCCCACCCCTTCAAAAAAAAAGTTACCAAGATGCATGCACGTGACTTTCCAGATCTATAAGAAATTACCTGTCCTTCTTGCGGGCACAAAGGACATGAGGCCCCCCCTGCCCTGCTCTCCTCTGACCCCCACATAACTAGCCTTGGGCTGGCTCCGACTGCTGGCATGGGCCCTTTTAACAGGAGCTAGCCCTCAGGTTCGTCCCGGGCCCTACAGGCTGCAACTGACTCCCCTCCCCTCTAGCAGAATGACTGCTCTGGCCTAACAGCGCTCACAGTTGCTCTGTCAATGATGAACAGGAATGACTTCTTAAATAAGGGATTTCTGCGATACCCCAATCCCGATAGGCTTTGCCTGCTCAGACCAGAGGCGCCACCTAATTATGACATTTTTCTTTGCTCTTCCTCGAACATTTTCAATATCCAAACATTTATGCTCTAATTTTTCTCCCTGAACGGTTATGTTCTCTCTCCCTTCCTTAAAGAAACGAAGGAGCCACAGTTACACATGGGCCAAATTCATCTATTGGGAAAACAGTGTTTGCACGTCAGAAGCACCAAGTCTCGGCTGGAGCTTCTCGACTGTTCCCAAGCTGAGCCACACTGAGGCCTCATGCTGACAAACCACATCGGACACTCTGACACCAGCCAGGATCCCCCAGTGCCTGCCGAAGGTCAACCACCCACCCGAGGCCTTGGAAATTGTTTTCCGTTATGAGCCTGTCTTCAAGCAGAAGTCCCTGGCTATTGTCTGCACGGTTGTCTGAGACAAACATTTCATGGTGTGCAGTTTGTTCCTAAGGCTTCAATGTCCTTTTTTTTTTTTTAAATATATTTTATTGATTTTTTTACAGATAGGAAGGGAGAGGAACAGAGAGTTAGAAACATCGATGAGAGAGAAACATCGATCAGCTGCCTCCTGCACACCTCCCACTGGGGATGTGCCCGCAACCAAGGTACATGCCCTTGACCGGAATCGAACCTGGGACCTTTCAGTCCGCAGGCCGACGCTCCATCCTCTGAGCCAAACCGGTTTGGCTCAATGTCCTTTTTATCTGTTCCCCCAAAGAGTTTAATGCAGTAAGAAGATGAAGGCGCGTGTAACCCAGAACTAATCCACACCATGTTTACACACACACACACACACACACACACACACACACACACACACACACAATGGTCCTCCTGTTAAGCCTGGAGTAAATAAAGTACACATCAAATGTTAGGGCTTACGTTAGCTCATGCAATCCAAGTTCTAATTCAGACCGTGCACTTTCACCTCTGGTAAAAGCATTGGGAAAACTGATTAAGCATGCGTTTGTATCAGAACTGGCAGATTTCAAGATGGGCTCTTCGTATTGGGTTATTTTGTTGCTTTCCAGTCTGAGGACCTCCCCCGTTAACATCAGGCTATTTCCATAAAACATTTCTGTCCTTTCGGGTGGCCTTCAGAGGCAAGCCGCCACCCTCTGCTCGGCAACTGGAGAAATCAGATAGGGTCTGGGGCGAGCGCAGCAAAGGAAGCAGCTTCTATTTAAAGGTCTTTGGGGAGAGAGGAGGGAGGCAAAGAAAAACAACAGATTCTGGAGTTTACAGTCCTTTCAAGTGCTCCAGAATGGCTGTCATATTTCTTTAGATCCAAGTTCCCCTCAAGTAGTAATGACAAAACAATATTAGGTAGTTAAAATGAACAGCAGCATAGAAACTTCCTTTACAGAAATGGCTTTTCAATAACTCGAGGAAAACTGTAGGAGTCATGTAAGAAATTGTTTTAGCGTACACTAAAATTAAAATTAAGTTAGCTTCAAAGTGGTCTGTAAAAAAAAGAAAAATCCTTGTCCTGGCTGGGTAGCTCGGTTGGTTAGAGCTTTGTCGCCGGTAATGCCAAGGTTTCAGGGTTTGATCCCTGGTCAGGGCACATACAAGAATCAACCAATGAATGCATTAAATAAGTGGAACAAATCGATGTCCTTCCCTCCCTGCCTCCCTTCCTCCTCTATCTCTCTCTCCCCCCACTTCCTCTCTCTGAAATCAATAAATAAAAAATTTAAAAAAGAAACATCCCCGAGTGAATGAGAGGACTCTTGGTCCAAGTATAAGCTTAAGAAATGTGGGTTTTTACAAAAGAATCCATTTTCCGCTTGAGCCTCTCAGTTTTCAGAAGGCCTAATTTAAAAAAAAAAAAAAAAAAAGATGGATTCAATATATGACAAAGAAACAACAGGGCCACAAGGCCAGCTCAGAGGCAGTGATGTAAGAAGTACATTCGCATAACACCCTGGAAGGTGACAGCTCCAGATCTGAGTGCTAAGAGTCAGCTTCAACATCCAGCCACCCCCTTGTTCCAGTTGTCACTGTAACAGTAACCATTGAACTTGTGCCTATTCCACTCCTTTTAGCAGGAGAGGTATCAGAATCAAAACGATCACCCATCCCCACCCCAGCCCATCTACTTCTCCTCTCAGACATACACCCATCTCTTCAATAAGTAGCTAGGGCATGCCAGCAAGACAGACCAAAGCCTTTTTTGCATTGCAGCAATCAACATCTTACAAAGGCAAAACCCAAACACAGCCAGACGAGTAGGCCTAGGTCTAGGATGAGGAGTGGCCACAAGCATGTCCTCTTCATTTCCCTGTATTACCTTGGGGGTCAGGAAACATGTTTCCGAGTGGGGTAGCAATACTCCTGGTGAGTGTCTGTGGCGATCTACAACCCCTTGTACCATAAATAGTTTGTGTCAGTGGCTCTGAGAAACAGCTGTATGAAACCTCTGCCAGGAAGAGCCAATTAAAATTGCAAAAACAGCTTATTTGTCCATTCCACAAAATATGCTTCCCCCCTCCTTCTTCCCCCTGTAACCGCCTCAGAACACTGTCAGAGCCCAGATGCAGCTGCAGAGTGTTGGTTCATTTATATTTTAAAAACCCAGTCTATAAGACAGCTTGAACATTAACCCCAGACCCCGTGTTTAAAATGCCTGGGGGAAAAGGGGGGGTGGGATGTCCTTAGCATACTAAATTTGCTTATTTAATGAAAATCATCCTAGAAGTCAGGAAAACCAGTGCAAGGAACACCTCCAGCCCCAGCAGATGCTCCTGCCGCCAGCCTTTGCCCGGTCTCCTCGCGACAACAATTTAGTGAAGCCCCATTAGGTACTTATGCTAATAGGCAGAGCATGGTTCACGGCCAAGGTGGGGGTTCTGCGCAGGAAGGCCAAACAGCCAGTCCTGAAAACTGGACTGAAGTCTGCAGTTCAGAGCCAGGCGGAAAGGAAAAGTGACGCGTTTGGTGAGAGACCAGAGAAAGCCCATGTTTTCTGGGGATTGCGACAGACAGACCTGGCAGCCTCAGGCGGTGCCAACTCCCAACGCTCCCTGAACAGAAGAAAGATGACGTGTGAGGCTGGGTTACCCCAGAATACCCTTGGACACCTTCCGGGAGGAATCCACAGGGTTCACATGACCTCACCAAGAATAAGTCACCTATCAAAAGTGAAAAATTCCAGCCAAAAAAAAAAGTCCAGATACACACACACACACACACACACACACACACACACACACACACATATGCTACTTATACATTTTAGCAACAAGACTTTAAAGACTGACTTCTGGATTCATGGAACAGTGCAAAACTGATTAATTCATCGTGGCTAAAGCTTCAGCATTTAGGATTTCTTCAAGAATTCCACTGAATCAAGCTGTTAGCACTCAAAGTCAAAAGGCCAATGCCAAGTCTTACTTACCTAACAAAAAGCATTGAGGTGCACTAGAAAAAGAGGAGGTTTCGTTACCAGTCCAGCCAGGTTTCCATCATAGGTCCACGACCAACAATGGCTCTTTGAACTTGGGCAGGTGACTTACCTCATGGAGACTGGGCTTCCCAGTTTGTAACGTGGGAGACACTTACAATGCTGAGGCCTGAGAGAACATGAAAGGGTGCCGGGCCGGTGGCTTGTATTGTTGCCTCCACTCCCTCACCTGCCATCCTGTCCAAGCCCTCAGACGACTCAGGGTCCCCCCATCCCCTAACTCTTCCCTGCCCTCCAGCATCTTTACTTTGACTCTGTAGAGGAAGTGACAATAATGATCTACTCTCATTAAACAGACTCTTACAATCATACAGGAGACATGGCCATCAGCAGAGGCGCTCCTAGGAAGTCGGAATAAATGCTGAAATCTCTGGTTCCGTGCAGGGATCCAGCTGGGACCTGGCACGTCCCAGAACGAGCACGTGCTGGCCCAGACCAGAGCCTGGGGGGCTCGAGCGGTCCAGAGGGTGGAGAGGGTGCTGGCCTAGCCCCCGTGCACAGACGCAGGCCTGAGACGTGGGGAAGCACAGTCCCCTCCTCTGGACTCTCTTCTGTGCCAGGTCCTTCCTGCCACAGGCTGTCATAAAAAAATCACAAGCAAAAGTTACGGGGGAGGGGGAATAAACCCAAGAAAGATACAAAATTAAGACATAGGGTGTCCCCAAAAACTGTATACACACTTTGAGTAATTATTAAAGAGAGAAACAGCAATTGAGCCATCAGCTGTTAAGGTGTGTATACATTTTTGGGGGGAGACCCTGTATCTATGAGTGGCAAAAGAGTAATAATTTACTATATAAACGGTACTTGAAAATTAACCAGAAAAAAAGCGAATGAGTGAATAAGAAAAAAAAAAAGCAAAATATAATGAGTAGCCAAATCCTAACAAAATAAATATATTAAAAAATCTATATATAAAAAATATGTAAATATATAAATAGATATCAATAGATAAATAGATACAGATGGTCAGTTTGAGTTGCACCTCCTTTGGAAACGTTACTTCTCCTCTGGGCTCCATTTCACGCCCTGGACACCTCCTGTTCACCCTTCAGTTACAGAGGAGACTGTCTCTTGCAACTGGGTTAAGAGCCAGAAATATTTGTTTCCACGTCAGGCTTACTTCTCATTTGATAGCACCTTTCAATTTTATTATAATTGTGTAAGTGCCGCTTCGGCACAGAAAGAAAACTGTAACGTGCATAAATCTTGTTTGACAGTAGGACAGTATGTCCGGTTTGATATTATGCCCTAAGAAAGGGCTTGGCACCTTGGAGGGACTCAAATTCACTCAGCGAATGAGGCACTCCAGGCACAATTAATGAAAGGGAGAAATCTACTTAAAGTCACTAGTAAGAAAATGGATGCAAGCGAAAACAATGATGACAAGCTGACAAGCCATTGTTTGGCTTAATAGGCAATTTGCTTTTCATGATAATATATAGTGTCTGAAAAGATAAGATGAAATGAGCACTTGGTTGAAATGGAATTTAATAACCCTTCTGAAGGCAGTAGGAGGATAAGGATCCAAGGCCTTAAAAAGGTTCAGACCACCCTGGCTGGTGCTGCTCAGTGGTTAGAGTGTCGGCCCACTCACAGAAGGCTGAGGGTGGAACGGAACCTGGGCTGCCCTTATGGGCTGCCCTTATCAACAGCAACTTAAACGTGCCCCCTTGTTAACTCATGGAGTTGCTCCAGGGATTCAAAATATGGAGCAGTTACTAATACAGACAAAATTCTTAGGAAGAAAGAACAGAAATAAACTATATCTGAGAGTAGAAGGAACGTACAAGCAGCCATCTGCCTTCTTCATTCCTCCCAGGATCCCCACAGTCGGAGTTCATAATCCTACCACTACCAGCCTCAGCCCCACACACAGATGAGTCCAAAATCACTTCCCCCGTTGCTGCTTTAAAGTCCATCTTAACTTACACATAAAATTCTGTAATCTAGCTAATGTCTGAGCGCATGAACCTCCAAATACCCCTTTCCCTGCAATCTCCCTGAGACCCTTTTAACAAAATACTTGAAAATGGAGTTGAGTCTCTAATAGAATATTCGAGCTTAATAAAATCTCTTCCAAACACCGACAAATGTTTGCTTGCCTACTGATCCATTTTATCTTTTCTGATACGATGAGTAGGTATTACAGCTGTGTGACTAAAAAAAAATAATTCAACAGTCCTCCTACAGATGCATACAAATGTCCTGGCTGAGTAACACAGGCAAGGGGCAATGGTTAGGGCTGATGCCTCCCTGAGTCACATCCAAATTAATGATCTGAGAACAGCTTATCTTCCCAGCTGTTTCCTTCTGTATTAATACCCAAGAGACAAGCAGAGAGAAGGTCGAATGAGATCAGCTCAGTAAAAACTGGATGTAGCCCTGGCTGGTTTGGTGTTTGGTTCAATGGATAGAGCTTCGGACCCCGGACTGAAGGGTCGCCTGCGGGTTTTATTCTGGTCAAGGGCACGTGCCTCTGTTTGCAGGCTGGATCCCGGGCCCCATGTGGGAGGCAACCAGTTATCGATGTTTCTCTCTCTCTCTCTCCCCTCCCTTCCACTGTCTAAAAATCAATGGGGGAATATCCTCTGGTGAGGATCAACAAAACAAACAAAGAAACTGGGTGTTGAATGCACAAAAATTTAAAATAACTCAGTTTTATCCCTTTCTAAAGACTGAAAGCAGGGTGAGGATTTTCACCCTGATTGGCTGATAGCGACGGACATTTCTAGGAAGCCAGAACCTTACTTAACAGCAATGCTTGGGAAGCTAGAACTACCCCAACAAACAACCGGATGCATTTCATTGAACAGTCCTCATACCATCCAGGGCAGTGGTTCTCAACCTTCTGGCCCTTTAAATACAGTACCTCATGTTGTGGTGACCCCCAACCATAAAATTATTTTCGTTGCTACTTCATAACTGTAATGTTGCTACTGTTATGAATCGTCATGTAAATATCTGATATGCAGGATGGTCTTAGGCGACCCTTGTGAAAGGGTCGTTGGACCGCCAAAGGGGTCGCGACCCACAGGTTTGTCCAGGAATGTCCAGGGCATTATTGCTCAGCGAGTTACTGTCCCCATTCCCATTCCTCTTTGCCCCATGACAATAAAGCTCCAACCCATCGGCCCACGAACACAGCTCCTGTCCCGAAACGTCCCCTGCCTACGGCACCAGGTCTGCCTCTCCCCTCCGCTTTCCTCTCCCACAGCCCCTGGTCTGCTTCCTGCCTCGTTGACCCCTCCCCCACCCCTCTCTTCTGCAGGCTCATTCTTGCCCACACAGCCAATGAATGTCAGGGTTCTGCCATGACATGAGGGCACAGGCCCTATCATCCTCTTACCCCGTGCCCTCTCCCAGGCATGCTGATCCTTACCAGTCGGTCAATCCCAACCGTGAGCAGATGCCTCTCAGAGGGCCCATCTCTCTTCCATCCAGTGCCAAGTCCAGCTGGCAGTCCCCGTTCCCCACTCTAGAGACCTCAGCCACCTCTCACTCAACAGGTTCAAAGCCACGTGCTCCTTCCCAAAACCTAGTCGTCCTTCCTCTAGCTTGCTACCCAACAGTGAAGGGCTCCACCCTCCTGCTCGTTGACCTGCCCCTCCCCTTCCACATCCAATTCCTCACCATCTCCAGCTGCTTTCACCTCCTCAGTAGCCCCTGGATTTGTCATCTCTCCTCCGCCACCCCTCTAGGTTCCAGGCACCAAATCTCTCACTAGAATGAGGACCAGCCTCGAGTCGGCTGCCCCAGGCACTCCTGCCCACTCCTGATTAGTTCTCCACCTACCAGCAGGCATGATCCCTTCCAAGGAAATCCTGATCAGGCTACCTCCCTCCTGAAAGCCTTTCCATGGATTTCCATGGATGACGGAGGAATCTTCAACGTGGTCTAAGGCCTGCAAGGTGGTCCCTGCCTCCCTCTCCAGCCCTTGCTCGCCCTGCTCTCCTCACCCCGGGAACAGGGCTGCGTCCCTTCCTAGATCACACAGCTTTGTCCTTTGTCCTATGTCCATGCCTTGCCTGGAGGCTTTTCCTCTCTTCTTCACCTAGGTAACTGCCTATTCACCCTTCAGAGCTCATTCAGATGTTGCTTCCTTAGGTGAGATTTCCCTGACCCCCAGACTAAGTTAGGCCTCCTTGTTACCCACAGCCAGAGACCTGAGGCCCTTTCCTTTCCAATTCCATAAGCAGCCTATCATTGCTGGTCCACATGATTACTGGATCAGTGGCTGGGTCTGTTACTGGAGGGATTATGGCATAAACAGTCTCAGTTTGGCTTATTTATAGCTCTAGCACTAGACACCAGGCCTGGCAGATATAGCTATTATATATATATATATATTTTAGAGGCCCAATGCACGAAATTCGTGCAAGGGGCTTGGCCCTCGCAGCCCCTGCTGCCTCGCTGCCTCGAAGCCCCACCCACTGGTCGTTCCAGAGGTTGTTCGGGAAGGTCATTCTGCCATCCAGTCTAATTAGCATATTAGCTCTTTATTATATAGGATGGATATATATATATATGTTTTAATAGCCTTCTAAAATTTTAGACCTCATTTTTTGAAATTCTCCTCCAAAGTTGTCACACTAATATTCAAATAAAAGCTAAGTAAAAGATGACTTCAAATTTCAAATTAATAAGAAATAAAAAGACAGCCCTAGCCAGTTTGGCTCAGTGGATAGAGCGTCAACCTGCGGACCAAAGGGTCCTAGGTTCAATTCCGGTCAAGGGCACATGCCCGGGTTGCGTGCTCGATCCCCAGTGGGGAGCATGCAGGAGGCAGCCAATCAATGATTCTCTCTCATCATGGATGTTTCTATCTCTCTCTCCCTCTTCCATCCTCTCTGAAATCAATAAAAAATATTTTTAAAAAAAGAAATAAAAAGATATAAAAAAGAGCTGAAAGAATAGATTGAACTAAAGAATTAAGGCTCTGGCTGGTGTGGCTCAGTTGGTTGAGTGCTGTCCCATGCACTAATAGGTAGCCGGTTCGATTCCCGGTCGGGGTCTATGTCCAGGATTCAGGCATGATCCCCAGTAAGGGTCATGCAGGAAAAGATGTTTCCACTTCTCTCTGTCTCCCTTCCTCTCTCTCTAAAATCAATTTTAAAAAAATAAAAATAATTGTTATTATTTAAAAACAGCAAGAATTAAGTGCTATAGATGAAGAAGGACAGAAGTTTACCAAGCTGATTTAAACTATTTGGGGGTTATAGAAGTAGAAGATGACATAAAATGTTTTTAAATAAAATTATTTTTTTAAATATATTTTATTGATTTTTTTACAGAGAGGAAGGGAGAGGGACAGAGAGTTAGAAACATCGATGAGAAAGAAACATCGACCAGCCGCCTCCTGCACATCCCCCACTGGGGATGTGCCCGCAACCAAGGTACATGCCCTTGACCGGAATCGAACCTGGGACCCTTCAGTCCGCAGGCCGATGCTCTATCCACTGAGCCAAACCAGTTAGGGCAATAAAATTATTTTTAAATAAACTGATTATCAAATGGAAAAGGACGGTACCATCTGATATCACTTTTGGCAGATCTCCCTTTTATCAAACTTTAAAATATCAAGAATTCACAAACGCTGATAAAGTAGGGGCCTCTCTAAATAGAAGCCCACACCACGAACACAGGGAAGTACACACAGAGACCTCGAAGAGAAGCCAAGTTTGTGATAACCAGACTCCTTCCCGACTCTGGATAAATTCAACATAATTGATCTCAACATTTCAAAAGGATGGACAGAGTAGGCACACAGCACACACACAGTTACCCTGTGTCTCCCCACCTCGGGTAAGGGCAGAAAAGAGAACACTCCCAGCAAGTAAGCTGTTGGGGCTGAATGAATCTTTTTATTAAATTATAAACCCATTCCAAGTGTCTCGGAAACCTCCCAGATTTAACGTTTGTGAGGCTTGACTGCACTTGTTTTATAACATCCCCATATACCAGTAACATATAACCAGGAAATTAAAGAGCGTGTTCTTGCAGACAGAGTGCCTACATTTTATTGAGTGTGATGGGTGTCGGAGGGCCGCCAGGGAGGGAAGACAACATCTGGATCCAAGCTGTCAAAGGGGGGAAAATGCTTTTAAAAATATACAAATCCATGAAGAATTTACCTTTCAAAAACCACATTTCAGGTGAAATTCCTCCCCCCCCCAATCAATAAAATGAATCAATAATCAAGATCTATATCCCAATACTAACCTAACCCAGACCCTTAGTTGTATGATTCAGGCAACAACCTCTGAGCCTCATCCATAAAATAACCTGTCTTCATTTGGTTGTGAAGAGTAAACAGGACATACTAGTATATGCAAAGTGCTTAACACTGGACCATACACAAAGGACATATTCATTTAAGCATTAGGTACTATTATTATCCCCAGCAACTAACACAACGCCTGGTAGGTAATATGCACTGAATATATAATTATAGATAGATGGAGGGTAGCCAGCCAAACAGGCAGGTCTTAGGGCCTCAACATCAACCATAAAACCTAAAGGTTCATACAAATGGCCACTTTTTAAAAAGGGGAGAAAGGAGGAGAGGGTGGGAGGCAGTAATGACAATTACTTTCATGTTCACAACTAGGACTTGTGCATGCAAAAGCTTGTAGTATATAAAACTCCAAGTAATGCTGGGGCTCTATCTAGCTCAAAGGATCGTAAGCAAGCTTTCAAAGAAAAAAAGAATCACAGCTACCCACCCTTCAGAGCTTCTCTCCTCTCCCTTAACTCTGTTCCCAAACAGTTTGAGGAACATTGCATCCTGGCTGGCTGCTTCCAACATAATTTCCTCTCCTGTGCATTTCTGAATAGAGCAATCTGTACTCCGCTATGTACTCTGCTATCATCAGCCATCGCTGGGCTTAGGGTACCATTATTTCAGCCTTCATTATGGTTCCTACAAGATCAAACACAAAGCTCAACTCCTAGTATTTTATTTCCTCTCCAGATTAGGAGAAAAAAAGGTGGGGGGAGGGGCGGGCTGCAGGAGTGATTACTTGGGTCACAGAGCTCTGTAAAACACCACGAAACCAAAACATGACTCAAATACCAGATTTCGACTATAAGGAATTCACATAAATTGGAGAGTAAAAAACATTGTCTTGGACTCAGCAGAAGTCAGGAAAATCGAACATTTTACATGCTGCTCAAAAAGAAAAACAACATCCAGGCATGGACAGGGTGTGTGTGTGTGTGTGTGTGTGTGTGTGTGTGTGTGTGTGTGTTCATCCTAAACCAACTCCATTACTGGCTTAAGGCCAATTCCCAGCAACTGATGGTTTGTTTTGCATGAAAGTTTCAATATTTCATGATAATATTTTTAAGAGGAAAAAAAAAGTTTCAGTACCATAGGTTATTTTTCCAAGATATTATGCTTCTGTGGAAGAAGTAAAAGGAGAGGGGGAAATATATAAAAACTGAGTAGCAAGGAGATTGAACACTTCCAAGTATGTCCGTCCTCGGGAGAACAAAAGTAGGAGGGATCATATTAATTAGTGTTGTCTGCCATAGCAATTGGCGAGAATGTCACGTTTACTACCCTTAACAGAGCCCAGCTCCCCCGTTACAAAGTGGACAGAGGCCTAACCTGGATTCAACGCCAGACTAGCTCACTTCCCATCTAGTGCTTATTTGCCACAGAGAAAGGTCTCTTTTGACTTTTTTTTTTTACACTTACGCTTATTCAGGTTGATATTTTTAAATAAAAGAACTCTTGAGTGTCTTAGTCATACTTACCAGTTATATTTTAAACTCCCTGATGAGAGTGAACCGGCCCTCTGATTCTTAAGAAACCTTTCCTCCTCCACATCAGTAACTTGTGTAAGGTTCTGTACACAGAAGGTCCCAGAGTTGTTTACCCATCTGCTTCTTCAAATAAGAACACACCAAGTTCACTCTTCGCATGCTTATTCTCTTTGCCCCTAGATATTCCAGTGCACAAAAATAACTCTGAAGCCCAAGTGGGCCTTGTGTTGGAAATTAAAAGACCAAGAACAAAAGAAGAGGGTATGTAGAGCCATGTGGGTGAGGTTTAGACAGGCAAAGGACTATATTACAACTCAATTAGCAATTCTTTCCACCACCCCCAACAGGCAGACACACACCCACACCCACACCCACACCCACCCCTCTTGCTCACAGAAGTACTTACTAAAAACTAAAATGCACATACAGGTATTATGAACACCACACATTTAGAAAGACCTCTGACAACCTCATTTTCCACAAGTAATACACAGAAGTTTTCATGTTGCAGACTGTATACTGCAAAATTTAGCATAAACCAATTTAACCAGGTCAACTGTTCCCAATCAGATACTTCCTTTGATGGAAAACACTCCATTGGTGTTCTTTCCACACTGACATACACATAACCAACAAGTATGTGAAGTTATAAAGGCATCTCAAAAACTAGCTGACCCAGCCCTAGCTGGTTTGGCTCAGTGGATAGAGCGTCGGTCTGTGGACTGAAAGGGTTCAATTCCAGTCAAGGGCACATGCCTGGGTTGCAGGCTCGATCCCCAATAGGGGGCATGCAGGAGGCAGCCTATCAATGATTCTCTCTCATCATTGATGTTTCTATTTCTCTCTCCTTTCTCCCTTCCTCTCTGAAATCAATAAAGATACATTTTAAAAAAAAAACAAAAAACTATCCGACCCAGACAGAACCTAAGACCAATCTGCCAAACCTCAAGACCCAGCTGCCAATTTGGAATGTGGTGCCCAGCTCCTGGAGTGTGCCATCAGCAAAATGCCCCGGGAAGCTCTACCAGGCCTAGCCCAGGTCCCCTCCCAGATCGGTAATAAGGGAAAGAAGGGATGGAGGACGAAGTTGTAGATTGCAAGATTCAAGGACACTTCCAATTATTTTTAAATGTACAAGATTATCGTGTCTACGCATAGCCACTTGGATGATGAAACTAAAAGAAATTGCACAGAACTGATGAGTCTAAAAGTCTCAACAATGACTTTGGAGGAACAGACAGGGCTGACGGAAGACTTGACCCAGTTCTACTACTCGACCGGAGTAAGTGGTCACAGGGATGTTAGCTTTAGAATAATTCATTAAACCATGCATTTTTTGTGTGGTTTTAGGCATCCATTTTATTTTACAAGGAAAGCATGACCCAATTTTACTCCCTAAGGATGCTCTAAAGTTGAACTCTCCAGTGTGGTAGCCACTTGCCACGTGTGGCCACTGAACTTTAAACTTTATTTAAAAAAAAAACACAAAAATTCAGTTTCACATTTCAAGTGCTTAATAGCCAGACAGTGCTAGTGGCTGCCATGTTAGATAGTGCAGATTAGAAAACGTTCCCATCATCGCACAAAATGCTATGGAATGCCAATAGCCTAGAACAAGCATGTCAAACTCAAAGGCTAACACGGGCCAAATACACAAGGTTTAGGTGTATGTGGGCCGCAAAAAAACAAAAGCTTCAATTTTCATAGAAACAGGTTTATTTCTATAGAGACATGTTAATACAGAGGGCTGAAATAAATGAGTCATTGTTAACATAAAATAATAGAACATTTTAATAAATATTAATATTCTTAACTTGAACATTAACTTACCAGACACTGAATAACTGCACAAATGAATAAGCGTAAGGCAAATAAACCTATTTTTCTTGTTCTCCGAAAGTGAAATATTTCCTGTTGCGCACACCAAACTAGTCAGTCCAAGACTAATGACATGGCAATCGGCTGCTAAAATATTCGCGGCTAGTATTAGTGGAGAGAAATGGTGTACCTGTGCGTAAGGTGCATAAGGGAAATGAATGCAACACGATTATGGTAATCAGTCATTAGCGAATGAACGTTGTAGTTTGTTATTAATAATTATGTATAACAGGATATTGTAAAAATTAAGTTACAAAATTTTTATGAAAACGCTTCTTACATGCCGTTATGTTGGCTGGGATGCAAAAATTTCATTGTGGGGCCGCATGTGGCCCACAGGCCACGAGTTTGATATGCTTAGTCTAGAACAGCGGTTCTCAACCTGTGGGTCGCGACCCCTTTGGGGGTCGAACGACCCTTTCACAGGGGTCGCCTAAGACCATCGGAAAACACATATGTAATTACATACTGTTTTTGTGATTAATCACTATGCTTTAATTATGTTCAATTTGTCACAATGAAATTGGGGGTCACCACAACATGAGGAACTGTATGAAAGGGTTGCGGCATTAGGAAGGTTGAGAACCACTGGTCTAGAACATAAGCCGGCTTTCCAGGTCTCTGGAGCTCTGAATTCCTAGCTCATCTCTCCAGAAAAGACCAGGCAGGAGCCCCCTGACCTTCAGAATAGGCTTCCATTCCTATTATCCTGCTTGTAAGTAAGATCCCAACAATGAGAAGCAATATACACCCATAGTGACAGCCTCCCAGCAGCCACAGTGACCACAGGCTGACCCACCCAGAATAGCACTACTCCAATGCAACAGTATTGTTTTAAAGGAGTGGTCTGATTTATGATCCAGGAAAACATCTGATTGCTCAGATCATGATCCTATCAAACTTAGTATCACGCATGCTTTTTTTTACCCGTTTATGCTTTAAATTTAAAATAAATTACAACAAACCTCAGTATTATACCTCTCATTATCATAGTGACTAAAGAATTTAATCAGCCCAGAGCCTCGATCATGAGTGATCCTAATTCTGAAGTACTTTACCTTTTCCTTAATTATGCTTCCACGGCATTTTATTAGATTCCTCTTAGACCACAAGGCAAGTCTTAAGCATACCAACTATTCGAGCTCCTGCCCAATAATTCATCTGTATAAAATGCAATCTTGCAAGTTAATTTGTACCACACGGGCACAGACTTGGCTCACTATCAGCAGGTGCTATGGTGCAATTAAGCACCAAAAATATCCCAGCCAGTGTGGCTCAGTGGTTGAGCATCGACCCATGAACCAAGAGGTTGCCAATTCAATTCCTAGTCAGGGCACATGCCTGGGGTTGCGGGCTCAATCCCCAGTAGGGGGCTTGCAGGAGGCAGCCGATCAATGTTTCTCTCTTTTTCCCTCTCCCTTCCCCTCTCTCTAAAATCAATAAAAACATTTTTAAATAAATATTTTGTTTTTAAAAAGGAGGGGGGTAAATAAGGATAATTCATCTCTCAGCCCTTATACCTAATCCTGAATTTGGAGCTAAAAAGGAAAAGGAAAAAGAAAAAAGAAACATCAGTCGGGTCTCCTTTTGAACTATTTAAAATGAATGATCATTTGATTTTTAAAGGCACATGTGTGGTATAGAGAGAAAATGAAATCAAAACGGAAGAACGATGAAGTTTTCCACATTAATGAGTCACTCAGATCAAAGTAACTAATGTGAAACTAGAGTGACAAAAATCACTTTAGTGATCAAAAACACTCAGCATGTGAAAGAATGAGATTTACTCAAAAGAAGATTTCAAAGTTATTATTAGGCAAATGACTCACAACATGGCATTTTATAATCCACCTATGAAACGGTAAACATCCTTGCACAACTTCTTATGACTACAACTGCATTTTTAAGAGCACCTTTTGTTTAGAATCTGAGAAAATAAGTATGATTTAAACTACTGTCTACATTGCAAATGGTTAAGAATCAAGGTGCAATAAATGAGTTATCTCCCATGTTCACGTTTTAGGATAGTTACGCAGTGACATTGCATACATTCAACAGGAAAATAATGTAAGCTCATTTACTGCCACTTCAGTTCAAGACACATCCCAATGGAAGCTACCGAACGAAAACCTTCACACGCGTGAGCCTAACTTTCTTGAATCAAGGAGAGATTTACCTATGACAACAAACAGCACCACAAATCATACTGCATTAGAAACCCTGAGGGAAGAAGAAAAAACAAAAGCAAGGATATGACTAAAAGGAATTAGCTACTTAAGTGCATGGCTTCAGATACTAAAAAACAACTGCGATGAAACACATACGACATCGGCCGGGGCTCAAAGCCGCGTGACCACAGGCTGGCTACTTCACTGGGCCGGCGTCCGCTCCTGCAGGGCGAGCACAGCCATGCCAGCTCCCCTGCAGTGGGGGCAAAGCGACAAGTCCATGTCATCACGGTAGTGCTGTTATGTGAGCTTTTCGTCTGCAAGTCTGAACTCCAGGTGAGAACCCAACCTGGGGCGCTCTGCAGCACCCCTGCACCGTCCTTCACATCCTTTCTGATTAGGGTTAGACCCTTCTCCTGAGTTTGGCCCCACAGAGAAGAAGGAAGGAATAATGAACCAGACATGCAGACATGGGAACGGGTCAGGATGCAGGTTTTCAAATAGAAAGTGCTGGTTTTAAATATGTAAATGTTTTCGTTCTTTACCATTTCCCTTATGAGCGTACGAACATGCCTAGTGTAACTCAGTGGAGCTGTCCTCCCCGCTCATAACAGCCATGCTGTAAGACCCCTGGATTCCCAACAGGATGCTGTAACCAACGGTAACAGCTTGGTCATCGTAGAGACCCTGGGTTAGTGTCCAAGAAGCACAGTTTGTAAAACAAGAAGTTATTTTCCAAGCTTCAACACCACAGATCTTTCATGGAGATACAAGCTTTAATCTCCTGTAATTGCAACATTTTTTTTCTGAAAAGGAAGCATGACGTACACATAAAAAGACAGAAAAGGAAATAACGTATCAGCGTAGAAGAACTAATACAGACTCCACATCCATTTCTGCAAGCTACTCTCGTGCTTGGGGCTCCGCACTAACATCTGAGTCTGGCCTCCCTCCTGGTCTACAGGGCTCCCTGAATGTACCAGTCTCTCCATTTCTTGTGTTATTTTTTTCTTAGAGCAGAACATCTTCCCACACCTCTCCAGAGGGAATTCTATGCATCCTACAGAGCCCAATTCAAAGCCACCGCCTAAGGAGCCCAGAAAACATCTTCCTCCTCCTTGCATGCTTCAACACTGTTTCATTCAGACTTAGACAACAATGAGTTGTTTCATCGGGGCTGTTCCGCTCTACGCTCCCTGACACCAGACGGTCCCAGGCCCCGTAGCGTCTGGCACAATAGATACCACGGAGGGCCTCGTGTCTGGCATAATCGCCCACGACAGGTAGTAAGCACGTCAGTGTGACCGAGTTGAGTGAATGTTACTTCATTCTTCCACACCTCCACAACCGAGGTGGTGCTGCAGGTTACGTCTGACACAAGGCGAACTGTGAGGCCACGGAGAGAGCACTTGGGTTACCAGCATGGAGCCTGGACCCGTGCTGCCTGGGTTTGAATCCCAGCTCTGCCGTTTCCTGACTGGGTGATGCTGGGCAAGTTACTAAACTTCTCTGTGTCTCAGTGCCTGTTTCCTCCTCTGCAAAGTGGGGGTGATAACACTGCTTACCCATTTCAGAATCGTGAGGATCAAATGTGTTCGTGAAAAGTGCTTATACCCGGCTGGTGTGGCTCAGTGGTTGAGCGTCAACCTGTGAACCAGGAGGTCACGGTTCAATTCCCTGTCAGGGCACATGCCCAGGTTGGGGGGCTCGATCCCCAGTAGGGGGCGTGCAGGAGGCAGCCAATCAGTGATTCTTTCTCATCACTGACGTTTCTACCTCTCCTTCTCCCTTCCTCTCTGAAATCATTCTGCGCTTAGAACAGTGTCTAGGAATAAGCACACAGGTGATGGTTAGTGTTTCAGTCGGGAAACACTAAGTAGAGGAAATTATCTACATCGGACTTTGTGAGCTTCTGTCCGTGAGCTACTATGCACATCTCTAAACACTCACGGTCTCACCCACAGGGTCACTGATGCTGGCCGGAGCTCGAGCGGCTCTGAAACAGAATTTGGCTCTCGGGATTCAGCTGGAACCTGGACTCTCCTCTTATCCCTTTCTCATACAGGTTTGTCCAAGTTGGAGCTAAACCTGTAACACCTTCCCGTCCTGTACTTCTACCCTCATGATTTATCTCCTAAGGGCCTACTGGGGTCACCCTGAATATTATCGATGGAGCTGGTATTTCCCCAAATGCCCAAACTAGAGATACTGGACAAAAAATATAGCCAGTAAAAGCACCAGAGATGAGCTGCCCTCAAAGCCAATCTTACTTTGTGAACTCCCTCTTAAATAATTCTTATCTTGTGCTGACAATTAATCAAATCATTCCCTTCCATCCCCTTTTTTTTTATAGAAATCTATTTCCAGAAACCATTTTCCACTTTATATAATTTAACAGAGGGCTTTTTTTTAAAAAAAAAATGTAGCCTTAGTAATCTCAATTAGATTTTACTGTTAATACTGTGCCAATACTGAGATGTTCATGGATCGGGTTCGAGTCGACCATGAGGTTTCAGTGCTTGGTAGAAAACAAGACCTCAAATAAAGGGTGTGTCATGGAAATTCTGACAGACAGTCGAGGACAGGGAAGCCTTAATTCTCTGTCACCAAGAAATGTTCCATGTTTCCCTTAACGCCATCATTCTTTCCTCTCCTAATATAAATCCAGGCTGCGTAAGCACCCAAAAAATTTCCACTTGGCTCTGAAAGATGTTTTCTGCAGAACAGTCAGAATCTGAACCCACGCCCCACCCGCCGGCCTGGTAGATTCTTCCGCACGCTCGTTTCTAAGGAGGGGATACCATCCCCTGCTTAATGGGATGCTTCTGGAACGGAACTATATACAATGTAAGAGCTCCGGAAGGTCCAGCTTATTGCACCGTCTAATTCACATTACTCTGTCTTTCCTTCCGGTCGGATGCAACTTTTTAAAGTGGCTGTAATGCAGGTATAACCGTCCTCCTCCGGCATCTCTACTGTGCCCTCGTCCATTCCTCTCACATCAAGGCCCAGAAACGTCTTGGGTACGTTTCTTGTTGAAGAAAACCAGAACCAGTCGTGTTGAGCTACTGCCTCTGGAGCATGGCCATGTTTCAGCTATGAGCGATCTCGAAATAAAGCGGGACCCTTCAGTGGCTGCGCCAGACACGTGGATGGGGGCTGCTTTTCATCCCTCCCCCGCCCTCCCTGTCCCCCAAGGTCAGGACATTTCCCCCCTCCCGCTGCGGCCCACAACAAGCTGGTTTTATTTGTGACAATACGATTCATTTCTGACGCTCGGGTACCTCTCTAAAGATAGAAGGAGAGCACATGAAGTGGTTTCCTCCTATGGTACTAATGCTGTAAGGTGAGCATTACATATAACTAGTTAGAGGTACAAATTAAAGTTTTCTGCTCCATGTTTTGAATAAGTAGGCTTAGCTTTGGAAAGCACTTTTTCCTCAGCCACCTAAAGATCTACCCTAGTTGACATAACTTTGGATCATAAACTAGATTTTTTAAAAAATAGGCAGGCAGAAGTCACTGTAATCCTCCCGGTTATGGGCATTCTTGTCATATCTCTCCTACTGTTTACATGGAGTCCACTGAGCGCCAGGCGCTGCCTTAAACACTGGAGACAGAACTAAGCCTCGGTCCTTGCTCACAGGCTGGCGGAGGAACCGACAAGAAGCGACACAAGGTGAGGGTCCGAGGACAGGGAGGGCAGAGGACGGGAAAGGTCCGGGCCAAGACTCCCTGGGGAAACAGGCATTTCGGGGGCAAAAAGAGGGCAGGGAAAGAACTGGAGAAAGAAAACCCTTTCTGGGAAACGGCGACGTGTTCAGAATGACTGGGAGGATGAGGAGAAGGAAGCTTCCTGAGAGGATTCTGAAAGAGCAAGGCAGCAGGACTGTAGAGACAGAACCTCCCACCCAGGAGACCAGGAGACGGCCTGCAGCTGAGAGGGAAGCTCCGAAATGAATGCCCGTTTGAAATCTGAATCCTCAGAAGGAAAATGAATGAGCAAGCTAAGGGTGAAGGTGCCTAAAAAATTTAAATTTGAAAAACAGCATCCCGGGAGGGTGAAACACTCAGAGGGCAGTAAATCATTGCATCAAAAAATTAGAAAAGGAAACCGGAATGTCAGATTCATCCTCAAAAATGCATATTTATTCGGTTTCTACTGCCTCGTAGGAAGAATAAGCACTCATACGCTACATCAGCTTATGGGTGGGGATGTGTGACCAAAACAATAAAACACTTTCACTTAATGTACTAAGTACAATTCCGAGAGCCATGCATCAGAAATCATTTCACGACAAGTATATAGCATCAAATGGAAATACCCAACTCTAGTTTTGCCCATGTGTTCCATTTCTAGCAAGTATTAATGCATCTTTGTGGGGGTGGGGAGGGAACTATTGAAAAGAAAAGCAGAGGGTTTTTTTGTGTGTCTTTTAGATTTTTTATTGATCTTGAAAGAGAGAGAGAGAGAGAAAGAGGAGGTAAGAGAGAAACACTGATGTGAGAGTGCAACATCCATTGGCTGCTTCCGGTATGGCCTCCACTGGGGATTGAGCCCAAAACCTGATCATATGCCCTAACTAGGAATTGAACGAACAACCTTTTGATGTATGAGATGATGCTCCAACCAACCTAGCCAAATGGGCCAGGGCGAAAAGCAATTTTAACTGCCCACCACCACTGCAGTTTTCCATATTTTAGGTATTATTGACAATTTCATCTTCAAATCTGAAACAATGCTTTGATCTGACCTCAGTGTAAAACGTTCAAATTACACTCACTCTTCCATGGGCCTGTCTTTTTGGCACTCTATAGATAACCCCAAGAGTTCACCTATGGTTAGCACAGCTTCTAATCCGGGGTAACCAATGAAAAGTGCGGCGCCAAGAGGCTGACCCATGTTTTGAAGATGAAGGATGGAAAATCCTGACATCAGGTGGGTACCAGACTTATGGGGGGGGGGGTGTCAGAATCACTTTGTAAATTACATAAATGTCTAACCACTATGCAGTACACGTGAAACAAATAAAACATTGAATGTCAACTGTAATTGGAAATGAAAAAAAAATATTGGGATCAATTTTAAAAATCAATGGCCTATTTGAGTTCAGGGGTGGCCAACCCCATATATAGGAAGGACAAATGCGCTGTTCAAGGGGCCAACCTCATGTTCCACCCAACTTGGACCTCAGCCCATTCCTATCTCCTGGCACATGGTGCCCGCACTTCTTGGCTCTCAGACCCTGCATTCTGATTAGAATAACTAGACATTCTTTTCTGAAAAGCTGCCAACTCAATCCCTGTTCTGTTAAAGGTCACCCTCCCTTTCACTGGCTTGATTTTCTGGAATGCCTCAGCTTGTGTGGCCAAGGGGGACTCATTCTTTATTCTTCCTCTTCCCTCGAACATCTCATTTCATTCTTAGAGGAGGAATATAAAACACCACCCTGCTCAGGTGAGCTGATGGAAACAGCTACCCCGAAGCAGGCCTTCACAATGGAATGTCCTCAGCAAAGGCGAAGGGAAGCTGCTTTTAACCCTTAACTCCTAAAAAATGCGGAGTTTCAGGGAGAGACACAGGTAAGTACAATGTTTGGTATAATCTTAATAGGGAAAAGGCTCAAGATTCAAAAGTGCTTCCCATGCCCGGCTGGTGTGGCTCAGTGGTTGAATGTTGACCCATGCATCACCCAAGAGGTCATTGGGTTCAATTCCCGGTCAGGGCACATGCCTGAGTTGTGGGCTTGATCCCCAGTAGGGGGTGTGCAGAAGGTAGCCAATCGATGATTCTCTCTCATCATTGATGTTCTATCCTTCTCTCCCTCTCCCTTTCTCTCTCTGAAATCAATAAAATATTTTTTTTAATTTTTAGATGTATACACACACACTTCTATGTATCTATTGTAGAAATACCTACACAAGTATCTAAGGATATTATCAACAACAATATTTGTACTGTTAAGAACTTAGAAACAATTAAAATACCCATCAAGAGAGATATAGGTAAGTAAACCTGATTATATCTGCACATGCAATCACTACACAGAGTAAGGTAGAACTGATGTATTGACATGGAAGGGTATCCACCATATACTGCTGAGTGAAAAAACTAAGTTGCAGAATGATTAAAAATGTGATCACTTTTTAAAACACTAAATGAATGGTTGTCTTAAACAGAAGTTATCACTGAGGGTGGAAAGGGAGAAAAGAATACAATTTTATTTTTATAACGTGTTCACAATTTTTGTGACTATC
Source organism: Myotis lucifugus (assembly GCF_000147115.1). Classification (NCBI taxonomy): domain Eukaryota; kingdom Metazoa; phylum Chordata; class Mammalia; order Chiroptera; family Vespertilionidae; genus Myotis; species Myotis lucifugus. Next base: position 2,899,753 of record NW_005871148.1, on the reverse strand, counting down.
ACTATCATAATTCGGGTTAAAGGGAGTTATGCTGAGACTATGAATCTGCTAAGTCACCAAAAGTTCAACAGATCCTCTGTGAGGGGAGGAAACTCAGGTTCCCCATTGTGGCCCAATAATGCAGCCATTCTTTGGTTTTACCAATAAAATTTGCTCTGAAGAGCAGGTCTAAAAGGGACCAACTTGACCCAGAGTTCTTTATATGAAGAAAATCATAGTTTTTAAAATAACATACCCACTTTCTACTAGTTATTATTTAGAAAACTTAGTAAATATTTTTTCTTACAGGTTTCCATAGGTCCCCACCCAAACACATTACCAACAATAACCGATGTGATCCACCTTAGCTCACGGTCACAAGTTCACGTCTTTAAGCTTCCTAACATCATGTTCCAGTGAGGGCCCAAGCACTGCCTCTGAAGCTCAGGTCCACCACTTGAGAAATGGAAAGAGTTACACCTTCATCTTTTATGAAGATACTGGTGCAACACCTCTTTCTCTTTAGTCTCTTTTTTTTTTAAAGGAATATCCCTTGATTTCCTAATGTAACCCTCAAAAGGATTTATTTGATAGGGATTTTAAGCACATTGTGAAGAAAGGTCAAGTATTAACCACACCATAAAATACCCACACCTAAAATCTTTAGAAAATGCACAGGCTGAGGCACAAGTAGACTTACAGTTACTTGTATGGAAAATACAATAATTAATAATACAAGAATAAACTGTTTCCTGTACTTACAACTGTAAACCTACTTTTGCCCTACCCTGCATATAAAAAAAAAAAAAAAAGTTCGCCAATTTGCAGAAGGTTTTAAATGTAATCAATTTACTAGCACAACTTTTTGTAAAGATACAGAAAATATCGTCTTCTCTCTCTCTTGCACTAAATATCAAACAGTGTTAGGATAATATTTTCCAGGCTAGAATGTACTTTCCACTTGCCCTAATAATAAACCTATGCCCAGATGGGAAATGTAACCAGCACTAAATAAACATAATATAGACAGTGAGCAGGAGAGCCAGAAGGTAGGCTAATAAAACCTGGGATGCCTTCACAAACTACAAAATGCTTTAAAAAAAAAAATAGAATGGAGAGATTAAAAAGTTAAAAAGTTATATACTTTACATGTGTGAAATCAGAGATTTATTTCTGTAATGGACAGTATCATATATTGTCACAGATTTAAGAACGTGCCATGTGTCACAGCACACGTCATGATCCAATCATCTACCCAATTTTAAATTAACCTGCAAACTTTGTTCTAGGTGACTATCGCTAATCAAATAACAAACAACTTCCTAGTGTAATGTGTGCCCTAAAATCAGGAGTCCAACTCAATGCATGGGTAAGAGATGAACAAAAACGGATGAAGAACAAGAAAAGCCACAGGATTACAAAGCGATTTCCATTTTTTTTTTTTTTTTTTCTGAACACCCACACAAAGACAGCAGTTTCTGACAAGAACGTTCTTGGCGAAAGATAAAATTACAGGAAGATTTTGGTGGTGTGTGTGTGTGTGTGTGTGTGTTTTTTTCAATGAGAAAAAGGCAGCTCTATATGTAGACTACTAGGCAATACTGCATGATGTTTATTTAAGGCCCACATGTACAGCCCTCATATTTTGAATATATCTAAATAACTTTTTTTGGATGACAAAGAAAATACAGCCCCTGTTTGGAATGCCAATTTCATGTTGTACTTGAAAAGAAAAGAAAACATGGCAGCTTACCTTGGCACTGGAAACCTTGTTTCCCAAACCCCCTGAAAAACAGAAACAAGAACAAAATATCTTAACATATTTTGTGTTGGATGCCATATTTTAAGCCAGTTATGTGACAAAGTATTCTACAGCGTTAAAGGTATGAACATAAAACCCAATGATTTACTTGGGAAAACATGCCTACATAGCTCAAAGGACTGCGTAAATTCAACTTGGAAAAAATCTCTCTGGCCTCTCAGGGCTCACTGGACTATCCCCATGTATCCAGATTCTCTCCAAAATTTTACACTGTTACCAACACTTAAATTTCAAGACAAGCACATAATTGTACATTCAGAGCAGTTGGCCACAACATTCAAGTAACATAAAAGGACCTTATGATGGAGGAAAAAAAAAAAAGTCAAAGTGCCTTAATTTGGTCCCTAAAGACCAACTGAAAAAAAATTTTTTTTCTCCCTAAAGGCAGCTAAAAAGTGGTTTCTTCATTTGTTATGAATTTGTTTAAAATATTATTTGTCTAGAAATGACCAAACAGCACCACTCTTTTATTAAATGTTGGCTTAAAGGAGCCAGGTCTTACAAAGCATTCCTCTTGTCTGCACTTAACATTATGATCTAATTTTTACTAAGAACCAAGAGCATTTGAAACACATATGGAGGCTATGTTGTTTTTGTAAAGCATTTACTCCCCAAGTGGAGAACCTTGACATGGGCGTTAAATTACCAACAGGGTTTCAACTAGGATGAACTGAATTTTTTTTTCAGAAGGTGATTGGTCCTAATCTCTTGCTTTACGTAGCTTCAAATCACGTCACATATTTTTATAATTAACATAGTCATACCCCCCCACACACACACACACAATACTTGAAACCCAAACACTTAGTTTAAGTTACCAGTGCTTGAAGATTTAAATAAAACTCAAATCGAGGACCCAGAGAAACACTGAAAAATGAAAACCACGGCTAGACAAGCCTGATCATTATCCTGCAACCTCCACGTGGCTGCTTTACAGCTGAGTGGAGAAACATTGCTGGGGTTCCTGGCGTGGGTGGGGGGCGGGGGGGAGAACAGAGATTGACCTTCATTTTCCACTTCACCTTAGACCTGGTGACCTGACTCCCACACCAGGTCACCAGGGGCTAATTCTCCAGGGCAGCTGGTAGTGGAAACACATTTGCTAGCCTGGGTATGTATGTTGTAGACACTTTCCTATCTTACCTACCTATCCTGCAGAAGTCACCAGCAGCCTGGCTGTTCCCTTTTAATGGGATTTCGCATTAAATATCCTCTTTCCCCTGATGCTCCAAGAACTTATTTTAAATGGCCTTATCTACAATTACCTACTCCTTTGAGAGCAATGGCTTCGTAGGCTGACTACACAATGGAAATCATTCATAGAGGTGGCTGTGCTTTTCGTAAAAGCGTACTTTTGAGCAGATTTCTAAAAAGAAAAGGAGAAATGAAGCACCTCAGCACCACATTTGTGGGGTTCGCCCTTTGAGATGTTTTTCCCACATGGGATGGATTCACACAGAGCCACCCATCTTGCTCTCCAGGGCACCAGCAAGATACACGCCACGCGGCCAGCTGGCGGCGGGGCGCACTCCGTGGCACTGTCACCTGGTGCAGCTCTCCGTCCACTCCTTTGGGAGGGCAGAGCTAAGGAACCCCAGCCAGGGCTCTGACTTGGGGGCCTTGGGAAGCTACCCATGCACAAGCCGTAGAAAGGGTAGGGTGTCTGGCAACCTAGGGGGGAAACCAACAAAAACCTGCAACTCCCCAAACTGCAGACCTGGAGTTCCCTTAATTCCAGCTTTCTAAACTTTTGAGTTTCTTTTCTTTTCTTTTTTTAAGGGGGCGAGGGAGGGGGAGGGAAAGGTCACCGATCTTTCTAGAATCGGCTAAAAGGAAGCTGTAATTATCTCACCAATAAAGAGCACATACAATTTCACCTAGTTTTACAGGGTTCAGAGGCCCCTGAAGCCCATCCATTTACCAGCGCCTCCCAAACCCCTCACCTCCCCCACCCCGAGTTAAGAATAGCTGAGGACACTGGAAATTACCTGCACTCTGACACCTTTAGCCCTTACAGTATTTTTCTTAAATAAGGCTGCTGTCCTCATCGACAGGGTTACGGGTCTAATCTGGTGTTGACAGGGTCTATTTTAAATGACTCCCTCTGTCCTTCTGCCTTTTGCCGGCTGTTTTAGTCCCCACCCGCCTCCTCCCCCACTGCAAGCTTTCAACAGTTTGTTGCCTCGTCTGTCTTTGGGCTCGCCCAGCAAAGTCAAAACCTTTCCGTGCCCAGTAGATACAAGCTACAGTAGGCAGCGACCCAAGGCTCCAGCGGAGTCCACGCCCGCTGGGAAACATACAATAACACGCCCCCGAGTGCGCCCCGCCACGCTCGCCAACTTGGACGGCGAGGCGCAGTCGCCGCGGCCGCCGCGGTTCCTCCCGGGCGTGCTCTCCGGCAAACTCTGCCCTCTGGATCCTGCTTCTCACTTTCCCCTTGGCTCCCACACACCCGGCGCACGGCCGCCCCGCCGCCGGCACTGAAGGCGGGCGCGCCCGGGGCCGCGGGGCCACTAGGCTCGTGGAAGGGATCCCTGTCACTACCGCGCGCGGCCAGCCGTCCCCCGACCCCCGCCCCCCGGCGGCAGGGGGCGTGTGATCGGGCGATGACTTTCCCGGGGAGTCCTGCCCGCGTGGGCGGCCGGGGCCCGGGCGGCCGGGCGCGCGCGTGTCATTCCAGGCGGGAGTTCGGACTCCCGCCGGCTCTCCAAGTTCCCGAGCGAGTCAGCCCTGGAGTGGGCACCCCTGGAACCCGGGCTGGGGGAGTGAGCAGGGTCCCCGGGGCGAAAGGATCCCGGACTCCTGGGGAGGGACTGGTCCCCCAGCCGTGGGCGCCACGAGAGGGGTCCGGGGGCCGGTCCGCGCGCCCCGCCCGAGCGCACCTACCAGATGAAGTCGGTGCAGTGGCTGCAGAAGGTGGGCTGCTTGAAGAAGCGGGCGATGAATTTGTGGTCCTTCACCTCGTGCACGTTCTTCTGCCTCAGCGCCCCTTTGCGGGCGAAGCGGTTGGCCACGTCCAGAGGCGTCGTGGAGTCGTTGGCCGAGAAAACGTCAGCCATGGTCCCCCCCAACCACCTCTTGCCTCCGCCGGGGAGCAGCAGCCCGGGAGGGCCGGGTGGGCGGGGCGGAGCAGCGGGGCGCGGGCGACCCCGGGCGAGGGGCGCGGGCCGGCGGTGGAGGTCGCTGTGAGGAGGTCCGGCGGCAGCGGCGGCGGCCGGGGAGAGTCGGGCGGAGCCGCGCGAGCGCGTGAGCGGAGCCGCTCACTCTCTGGCTG
>NW_005871148.1:2889779-2894163 GCF_000147115.1 Myotis lucifugus | reverse complement strand
GGTCGGAGGCCTGCGCTGCCCGGGCGAGGCCGAGAGGAGCCCGGGTCCCAGGATGGGCCGCCAGCGCCGCCCCGCCTGGTCGGACCTGCTCCCACCTTTGCCCAGCTTCCTACGCACCGCCGCCGCCCCTTTTACCAACTTGTATCAATTTGAAGTTTGCCTGGCTAACACCACTCTAGCTGTGTGTGCCTTAAAATGCCTTGCCCCCACACCTTCACGCTGTTTATATATGGATGGCAGGAGAAAGGGAGCGATTCTAAATTTCACTCGTGTGGGCTATAAAACAAACTCATAGACACAGGCAACTGCATGGCGGTTACCAGAGGAAAGGGAGGTGAGGGATAGTAAAGCATAAAGGGGCCAAATATATGAGGACTGAAGATGATTTGACTTTGGGCGGTGTGCACACAATGCAATAAACAGATCGTGTATCCTAGAATTGTATCCTTGAAAGCTATATAATCTTATTAACCAAAGTCGCCCCAATGCATTTAATAAAAACAAAATCATTGAATATTGACCCTTTCACTCGTCTCCAGTCATGGTCCTATATTTCACCTGCGCCTTGTATAGCCTTCTGGTTTGCACGTAGGTTAGTTAGCTAAAGGACTTGTTCCTATCTATCCCCTTACTTGTCGCCTGCCACAGTTACAGCGTTGATCATCAGGCTTTCTTGATTTTACCAGTCCAGAACTTTAATTTAGAAATCGTTTGCATACTAAGCTAATTACTTCAGTAATGGCAGGTGTGGAGTGCAGCCAGTACATTAGTAAATTACCAAGTGGAAGTGCTTGTGAAAGGATAGCTGGCATGCATATGCAAAAGACGCACTGGGGATGCACCCACTAATCGCTTGCTGAATATTTATCAGTTCTGCCTGGAGGATGCTAAAACACACGAGGGAAACAACCCTCTCCCAGCATTTCACTAGTGTTTAATTTCATGGTCAGATTCACGAGGTTCACAAATCAACTTCATGAACTGAGGACATCAAGGAAGTGAACTTGCCATCTCACACCTGTCAGAACGGCTGTCATCAAAAAAAAAAAAAAAAAATCAACAAGCAAGTGTTGGCCAAGGATGTGGAGGAAAGGGACCCCTCATGCACTGTTGGTGGGATTGAAAGTTGGTGCAGCCACTATGGAAATCTGTATGGAGGTTCCTCAACAAATTAAAAGTAGAGCCCTATCCCATGTGACTCAGTTGGTTGAGCGTCCTCCTCCGTGCACCAAGAGAGGTCGCTGGTTTGACTCCTGGTCAGGGCACGTGCTCAGGTTGCTGCCAGATCCCCAGTAGGGGGCGTGCAGGAGGCAGCCAGAAGGTGTTTCTCACAGCCATGTTTCTCAGTCATTCTCTCCCTTCCTCTCTCTCTAAAATCAATAAAAACATATTTTTAAAAATTTAAAAACAGAGCTGCCGTAGACCTAGCAATTGTACTTCTGGGAATTTATTCAAAGAAAACAAGAACACTAATTCAAAAAGACATATGTACCCTTATGTTCATTGCAGCATTATTTACAATTGCCAGGGCCAGGAGATGGAAGCAACCTGAGTTCATCAATATGAATGGATAAAGAAGATGTGACTTTGGGTGGTGGGCACACAGTGCAATATACAGATCATGTACCATAGAATTGTACACATGAAATATATAATCTTATAGAAAGACTAGAGGCCTGGTGCATGAATTCGTGCACCAGTGGGGTCCCTCAGCCTGGCCTGCAGGATCGGGCCAAAACCGGCTCTCCGACATCCTCTGAGGAGTCCCAGATTGTGAGAGGGCACAGGCCAGGCCAAGGGACCCCGCCAATGCATGATCGGGGCCAGGGAGGGGCCACGGGAGGCTCCAGGGTGTGTCTGCCCTATCTCGCTCAGTCCCGATCAGCTGGACCCCAGCAGCAAGCTAACCTACAGGTTGGAGCATCTTCCCCCTGGTGGTCAGTGCACATCATAGCAAGCAGTTGAGCGGCCATAGCATATCATTAGCATATTACGCTTTGATTGTTTGAAAGGCCAACCAGACAACTGGACACTTGGCATATTAGGCTTTTATTATATAGGATGTGTGTGAGTATATATGTACACACAATAGAATATTACTCAGCAATAAAAAAGAATAAAATCTTAGTCATTTGTGACAACATGGGTGAACTTAGAGGGTATTATGCTAAGTGAAATAAGTCAGACAGAAAGACAAGTATGATTTCACTTATATGTGGAATCTTTTTTTTTTTTTTAATGAGAAAACAAACCAAAAACAGACCCTTAGATACAGAGAACAAGCTGATGGTTGTCAAAGGGGAGGAGGGTGGAAGATGGGTGAAAAATAAAATAAAATGCCATTGACATCCATAACATCCAAAAGAAAGAAAGAAAACATGTTGTTTAACCCTTCAAGAAGTAAAAAAAAAAAAAAAAATTCTAAACTATATACTATCTTAGAGCATTTCACATAGACTAAGTCAGGTTACCATTTTTTAACATTGCCTAATTGAATGCTAGATGATAGGAATGTCTTTTATATTTTAACATGTGCAAGCGATTGACTGGCCTTTCATGGGGCACGCACACACTACTGACCCATGTCCAATCCCTTTAGCCAGTGTAGTTGGTGCTTAAAGAGACGGCACCTGCTTGATATTCTATCTGGTTAGAAATTTCACCATACATAGTGGCCTCTCCAGTCCAAGGAGTTTAAACAAACAAAAAAAAAGGATGGGAAAGTAGATCAAATTCTCCACCAAACACCCTAGGCATCTCAAGCCGTGGATGTTAATCTATGTATATAAAAACCTAAGCAACCATTATGATAGGTCGACTGGTCCCTATGATGACACACTGGCCACCAGGGGGCAGATGCTCAATGCAGGAGCTGCCCCCTGGTGGTCAGTGTGCTCCCACAGCCAACCTCCCGTGGTCCCTCCCCTATTGCCCCAACCGGCCGATCGCTGGCCAGGCCGAGGGACCCCTCCCATGCACGAATTTGTGCACTGGGCCTCTAATTGCTTAATAATCATAAATCAAAGGGAGCATAGTAGAATGAAACAAATAATTCTTTCCTCGCAGCCATTTTTATAAGACAAAGGTCCTAACACATTTTATGAAGACAAGCTTCTTTCTATTTATCTGAAGTCTTGATGTGATGGTGGAGGAAGGACATGGGGGAGTTGGAAGCTGGGGTTGCTGATAGTGGAATTCCTGAGCAAAGTAATAGGGACAATGAGCTAAGAACCAATGGGCCTTGGCAGCAGCCTGCACATCTATGTTCGGAGTGACTGATGGCAGCAGTGGGTAGACCAGATGGAGAAATACATTGCTTTTCTTTCAGGTTGTGGCTTTGCTTTCTTGCCTCATTTATTACTGTTGTTCCTTGTGGCGAGAACTAACTGGAAGTTTGTTGATTGATAGCTGGGCTGAGCTTGAGTGCTCAATTGCTTATAGCTCAGCTCAACTGGAAGGGTGGGGTGCGGTGCGCCTGGAGCAGGGAATTATCAAGCAGTGTAACACTGCCCCTGGCAAGGACTGATGGGAATGTGAACCACAGTTAGCCCTGGCCCATCCACCTGAGAAACCACTTTGGATAGCCCTCAGATGGAGGGGATTACAGAAAGAACCCCTGGGGAGGGAGTGGGGAGTCAGTCTGGGCATTCCTGATGATTTTATTTTTTTGTTGTTAATCCTCACCCGAGTATGTTTTTCCATTGATTTTTAGGGAGAGTGGGAAAAAGAGGGAAAGACAGAGAGAAACATCAATGTGAGAGAAACATATCGATTGGTTGCCTCTTGCATGAGCCCTGACCAGGACTCCTGGCAGAGGAGGAGCCTGCAACCGAGGTATATGCCTTTGACTGGAATGGAACCCAGGACCCTTTGGTCCAAAGGCCAACACCCTATCCACTGAGCCAAACCGGCTAGGGCCCTGATTATTTTACATCTGCTGTTTCATAGGGACCCTGCAGGAAAGAAAAGGGAATGGTAGAGGATGGTAGACAGAACACAGAGTTTGTAGGATCCCTCTGATCCCTCCTCTGGGACCCCTGCCTTTAGAGGAGTGAGCTTGAGACTCTCAAGAGGTGTTGTCTAGAGCAGGGGGACCCAGAGTCGGAGGCTGGGATCAAAGCCAGGCCACTACATTGATGATTCCAAACCAGAGTGGTTTATGTAAAACTGTTGTCCCTTACCCACTCCTTAACCACAGTCCACAGTGGACTGCCGTCGGCAGCTCCTGGTGTCCAGTATTCCAGCTTCCTCCATAAAGTGGTTTCTCGCTTTGCTTCTGTTTTCCTGCCATAGCTGTGGCACAAGGCATGGCTCTCAGGAGAACCGGGGTTCAGGTACTAGCTCCAGCACTTACTGGATGGTAGAACTTGGATAAATTAACTTC
>NW_005871148.1:2786803-2889321 GCF_000147115.1 Myotis lucifugus | reverse complement strand
CAAAGGGCCCCCAAGCAACTTCCCAAAAGCTTTCCAATTTCACTCCCCATGGGGGAGCAGGGTCCTTTCCCAGGTTCCTCCTCCTGGACACTTTTCCCCAGGACCCTGTCTGGGAAGAAAGTGTTATCAGTGCCCTAATGCGTCCCGGTGTCATCTGTTCCCCTACCTTACCTCTTTGGGATAAAAAAAATCCAAAACAAAACCAAAACCATCATCACCCAGGAGGGAAACTTTTTTGTTTTTAAATCTCCAGAAAACATTATATTGAGCAAAAAGGATGCCCAGACACAAAAGAGTACCAAATTGTATAAACCCATTTATATTAAATTGTAGAACAGACAAAACCAATCTATAGTGATAAAAATCAGAACAATGAGTTTGGGAGAGGAGAGATTGACTGAAGAAAGGCACAAGGAAACTTATTTATGTTTGTCAAGTGCTTTCTTCTTTTTCCCCCCTCTTTATTGAATTTATTGGGGGTGACACTGGTTAACAAAAGTATACAGGTTTTAGCCGCACAATTCCACAAGACATCATCTGTACACTGTATTGTGTGTTCATCACCCCAAGTCTCCTTTCATCACTATTTACCCCCATCCTCTCCCTTCCACCTCCTCCCTTCTTCTTCCCCCAGAAGTCACCACACTGTTGTCTGAGGAAACTTTTGAGCTAATGCCTAAACTCATTATTTGTTGGTGTCACAAGTATTCACATATCAAAACTGAACCTTAGATTTCAAATACCTGTACAGTTTACTATAAGTCAATTATGCCTCAACAAAACTGTAACTTCTTTAAAAAGTCAAAGAGTTAAATACACTAAAAGAAGCAGACAAGCTTGAAGACTAGTCAGAGAGCCAGGTGGCCCGCCCACGTGGCATTCAGCTGCCTTGCCTGGGGGCAAAAGCCCATTCTGTCCAGCAGGTATGAGACTCCAGCTTAGTTCCATCCCAAACACGCTCGTTGAGCTCCGACTCCGCGGCAGGCTTTCCCGCTAGTCCCAGGAATCCAAAATGAAGAAGAGCTGCTCCCTGCCACCCAGGGGCTCAAGGCCTTTCTGCTATAACCCCTCAGGAGAGAGGTTCAGACCCAGAATAAAGCCTCATTTAAAGAAGCACAGATGGGCAAAGGAGGTAAGTTTTTTTGTTTGTTTATTTGTTTGTTTGTTTTTAATATATTTTTATTGATTTCAGAGAGGAAGAGAGAGACAGAAACATCAATGATGAGAGAGAATCATTGATTGGCCGCCTCCTGCACGCCCCCTACTGGGGATCGAGCCCACAACCCAGGCATGTGCCCTTGACCGGAATCGAACCTGGGACCCTTTGGTCCGCAGGCCGACGCTCTATCCACTGAGTCAAACCAGCTAGGGCAAAGGAGGTAAGTTAAAGATAAAAGAATGCCATGCGTTTCTCATGTCCCTCAAAGGGCCTCAAACAATATGCAGTTCATAACCTGCAACCAGACACCTTTTCTTTCTTCTTCCTTCCCCCACCTCTCACTCTGATCTCCCACACTCTCAGGAGCATCTCAGACACCCCCATCACTCCCCCAAAATACTTCCTCCTCTACCCACAGTTAGATCAGCTTTGACACCCTCTCCTCCCATTTATTATGATGTTTTTTGTACTCTTTGTTATTTTACCAATTTTGACAAGACCTCTCTCTACCTCTCCCTTTAGAAAAAGGCCTTCTGTCCTCTTCCTACGGTCTTGCCTGACGAAAAGCCTAGGAACTGGTTAAGGGATACGCTGGGCTGTGCGTGAGCATCAGGATAGCTGAGCACAGGGAGCGTGCCGGCAATGACCAGATTCTCATCCTTCGGTTCAACAACGAACGCGAGGTCCTGGGATGCTCCTCTGCTCTGTGCTTACGATATATTGATACACTGGTGAGCCAAAGAGACATAACTTCTGCCTTTGTGTAGTGTATGTTTGTGGACACGCCCACCTAGCAAGATTCAACTCATCACCTAGGCCAGTGGTTGGCAAACTCATTAGTCCACAGAGCCACATATCAACAGTACAACGATTGAAATTTCTTTTGAGAGCCAAATTTTTAAACTTAACTATATAGGTAGGTACATGTTATTAACTAATTAGGGTACTCCTAAGGCTTAGGAAGAGCCACACTCAAGGGGCCAAAGAGCCGCATGTGCTCGCGAGCCGAAGTTTGCCGACCACGGACCTAGGCTCATTTCTGCCACCATTTTAAGCAATATTTTTTTTAATTGATTTCAGAGAGGAGGGGAAAGGGAGAGAGAGAGAGAGACAGAGAGAGAGAGAGAAACACCGATGATGAGAGAGAATCGTTGATTGGCTGGCTGCGTCCTGCATGCCCCACACTGGGGATCAAGCCCACAACCTGGGCATGTATCCTGACCGGAATCGAACTGTGACCTCCTGGATCTCCTGGTTCATAGGTCGATGCTCACAAACTGAGCCACACCATTGACTACACATGCATAACTACCTCCAAACTCCGATCTTGTTTCAGATGGATGTCTTCTGCTGTTGGTGGTAAAGGAGTGAAACTAGCACACCTCCCCCATGACAGGGAGGGAAGACTCAGGTGCACTTGGAGAAGCAGCTCAGACGGAGTGTCCACCGGCGGGTACGCAGGCCAACCAGCTCCCGTGGCTGGAGCTAGTTCACAGAGTCACGCAGTATTGCCAGCCTGTTTCTTTTGAATGCGCACTGAACATTTCCTGGCCAACTGCACAACCTGCAATTGTGTCTGTGGTTGGCATGGCCTTCGAACTGGAGTAGTGGCCCCTCCCAAAGCCTGGGAACCCATCCAAAGGTCATTCAGATGTCTATAGAAGGTGTGGCACTTGCAAACAGGAGACCATACCAGGGTGTTCAGAAATGCATTTTGTTCAATGGTGCTCATTGTGCATTTATCACATGCTCAGGCACTGCTATAGACATCGGAAATGAACAGTGAACAGAACGGTTTCAGGGGCGAGGTGGGGGTGGGGGGGTCGTCAGAGCTGGTTTGGAGGGCGTTTAGAGAAAAGGGAAAGAGAGGAACTGAAGTTAGAGATCATAGACTGCTGCTGCCAATCAGAGTAAGGAAACGTGGAGGAGGGCAGCCTGTGAGATCTAAGTACATTTTTATGAGAAAATCACATTATGTTTGTATGATCATGGGAATGACCCTAGAGAGGGAATAGAAATCGATATGTCAAATAGTTTTTTTTGTTTTTATTTTATTTTATTTTATTTGAGTTCTTTATTGCTGAAAGTATTACATATGTCTCGTTGTCAAATAGTTTTGTTGACTAAGTACGGTTGACAGGTGATGGGGAAGAAAACCTTTTCCTCTATGCACTTAGGTTCAGTGATTGGGGTGTGAGAATTAAATTGGCAAAAAGCAGATTAATAGGCAAAAGGATCAACTTTAATTCACATACACACAGGAAGCACACGGAAAAATGTGACTCAAAGGATAGTTTGACTTTGGGCCTTATATTCCATCTTAATATAAGGGGAGGGAAGGGAGAAAAAGGGCACTTATATGAAATCAAATGACTTTTGCCTTGGCCAGGTGGTTTAGCTGGTTAAAGCATCATCCCATACACCATAAGGTTGTGGGTTCAATTCCCGGTCAGGGTACCTACCTGGGTTTTGAGTTCAATGCCCAGTTGGGGCTCATGCTCGAGGCTACCAATCGATGTTTCACTCTCACGTCCATGTCTCTCTTTCACTCTTTCTCTATCCCCCCCCACCCCCTTCCTCTCTCTCTAAAATCAATAAAAACATATCCTCGGGTGAGGATTAAAAAAAAAGAAAGAAAAAGAAAACAAATGACTTCTTAGGAAAGATAAATGAACCCTTAGGAGGATAAATAGGAGATAATATTTTTGTGACAATATCTGCTTATGTGATCTCGGGGACTTTATCTCAGTGATTAAAGTTGTAAAAGCCTTGGGAGGGGAGTTATGACAGTTGAATTCCTTTGGAAGGCTCTGCTTTTAGACAGATAAGGGGAATTCAGAGAAAAACCTCTTCCTGCAACTTGATTTTCAAAATCATTTTTACGCCGCAGTGGCACATTCTGGGTTTTGGAGTCTCTGGCAGAGTGACTATTAAAAAAAGCTCAACTCCACAGACAGTCATGAGAAAAATAATCCTTGGTGTCATAGCTCCAGACTGTATTATTTTATTGATCAGTGAGAGAGAGAGAGAGAGAGAGAGAGAGAGAGGGGAGACTGTCTTAATAACTTACAAGGTTTATTTAATAAGAGAGAAATGACAATAGAAAGCATTTAACACTTATAGAGGACAGGAATTATATTAAGCTCTTTACAGGGCAAGTGTTAACTCACATCTTAAGAGGTAGATGTTGATATTATCCCCATTAAGACTATGAAGAGCCCTGGCCGGTGTGTCACAGTGGGTGGAGTGTCAGCCAGCTCACTGTAGGGTCGTGGGTTTGATTCCTGGTCAAGGGCATGTACCTGGGCTGCAGGTTCAATCCCCAGCCCCGATCAGGGTTTGTGCAGGAGGTAACCAATCAATGCGTCTCTCTCACATCGATGTTTCTCTCTGTCTCTGTCTCTGTATCTCTTTCCTTCTCACCCTCCCTTTCTCTCTCCCTTCCACTCTCTCTAAAAGTAACCAATGGAAAAACTATCCTCAGGTGAGGATTAACAAAAATAACAATAATAAACCTGTGAAGAACAAATGGACACCGAGACACACAAGGAAGTGACAGGAATGTGCAAGATCAATGAACTGATCACTAGCAGAGCGGGTTCACCCTGGCAGCCTGGCCATAGCCCATGCCCTGAACCAGTCACTCAATGGTCTGCCCTCATGGCTAGTGTCAATGTCATTCTTCATGTCAACCCTATGCCTTCCCCAGAGGAATTCTCCCAAGTTGGTCCTCTCAGGTGTAGAGTGGGATTTTTATTTTATTTTTTTTGTCCAGTTTCGGAGATTTTTGGTGAGGAACTAAAGCTGCTGCTGACACAATGTAAATATTGAGAGAGCCGGAGGGAAGCCAGTCTTCCATCTAGTGGTGTGGGCGTGACCTGTGGCTATTGAATGCCGAGCTTCCTTGGGCAGCTCGAGGAAGGAACAAACAGGCAAAGCAAATATTCCAACACGTCCGAGCCACCACCTATTTGCTAGCAGCTTTTTTCCTTTTCTCGGATAGAAAGTACAACGTACCTCCCAGCACTTGGACGAGGCAGGGATGATGTAAAGGAACAGAAACTCCAATGCCGGATACCTTGTTAGGTCACGACTGTATCCTCTGTAACTTCGGAGCCTAAGCAGCAAGGACTGGTCAGCGAAGAATAATGTCTTCATGCAAGTTAAGAACTGGAACCAGACATAGGCTTTTATGATGGTACGCCTGGAGGGTTCTTTTCTAATTTGCAATCATGGACTTGATGGATAGGATATGGTAAAGAGAGGTGGTGTCTTGGACATTGCCGAAGCTGAATAGCAACACATGGCAATTTTGCTTTAGGGTGTTTATTGCTTTTCCAGAGCAGTTTCTTAAACACAGACTAGCAACTTCACTGTCACTGATACAGATGTCTTAAATACAACAAAATCACAGGTACAACGAACAAGATTGTAGAAAGACTTGAGCCGGATACACTTAGTTTTATACCATCGGTGTGAGTAAAATGTTGCCAATAAAATCTTTTGTTGTAAGGAGTTAGATGTCTGACCGTTAAGACAAAAATACCTCTGCAACCATCTCTGTTGGGTTTGGCCTGGATAAAGATAACCAGAAGGGCGTGGCGTCCCCCTGGGATGGCCAAGTTTGTCTTCAGTTACCCCTATCCCAAATCAGGAGCCCACTCTCCTGTTAGCCATCAAGTAGTTCTTGTCCTGCGTCCTCACTTTTTAAAATATTTTATTTCAGAGCAGAAGGGAGAGGGAGAGAGAGATAGAAACATCAATGATGAGAGAGAATCATTGATCGGCTGCCCCTTGCACACCCCACACTGCGGATTGAGCCCACGACCCGGGCATGTGCCCCGACCGAGAATAGAGCTGTGACCACCTGGTTCATAGGGCGACGCTCAACCACGGAACTACGCCAGCCAGGCTGCCCTCACTTTTTTTTTTTTTAATTAATTTGAGAGAGAGAGAGAGAGAGAGAGAGAGAGAGAGAGAGAGACTAGTTCCTGGAAAGGCCTCAAGTGGTACATTCCAGATGTCTTATTACTGTGATAACCTTCGGTTGCTTTCTCTGCACAGATTGGAGCAGTAACAGTAGACAATGTCTCTGTTTATTAGGAACGGTCAGTGTCAGGTTGTTATGACAGTTGCTGCTCCTTTGTCTATTGTCTGAGAGATTCTATAAACGCAGGCATGTGGCCGCTGCTCCTGCTCTCCGTCACTCCAGGCCCCCGGGCCGGGGCCGGCTCAGGGACGGGGCTCATGGCCTGCTTAGGCGCACAGGCCACAGACAGACAGCACCACGCTAGGCTCCTCAAGCTCACCCTCCCAAGGGTTTCTATGGGCAGGTCAGTGGCACTTGCCGGAGACAGATCTGGACTCCGTGAAAAACACGCAGGAATTCCATGTCTATTTTGTGAATTTGCCCCCAAGTAAGGAATTGACATTTCTGTCACTCCCTCACAGCACATCTGGATCATCCAGATATTAATAAACAGAGTAAAGGTCTGGGAGTCAATGGATCTGGATGTCATTTCCAGTGGCAATCTATGTAGCAGTTTGGTGGATTATTTAACCTCTGTGAGCCTCAGTTTCCTCTTCTGTAAAATGGGGATGATAATGTCCATCCCCACAAAGCCCCCAAGCCCAGCACCTAGCAGATAGCAGGTGCTCAATGAATGTGAATGAGGTAAGTTCCTCATTTAAGATATAAATATAAGGGATGGAAGAAAGAAAGGGTCACATAGGAAGATAAAAAGAAGAGACAGAGGAGAAAGCAAAGACCAGCAGGAGTAAGAGTAGTAAGTTAACACAAAGCTTTTTGTCATGGACAAAGTCTTCACGGCACTGTGAGCAGCTGGGTACATGTTCCAGGGCCTCCCTTCTCCCCCCTGCGGTTCAACCTTTGGCCATTTCGTTCCTCATTAGCACCTTTCCTGGGAAGAAGAGAGAAGCTAAAGCTCAACTCGATCAATTTCTGCTCTTAGCAAGTCTTGTCGAGTTGGGAGAAGAAAGGATGTGGTCGCAGTCAAGGTTGGAAATTGTGTGTACGTTGCCGTTACCTTTCTCTCCCTCTCTTTTCTCTTTACTCACATATCTCTCTGGAGAAGTCTGGTCCTACCTCTTTACTACCTCGCCTTTCATTCATTTCTAACCTTTGTCCATTGCCTTCTACCCCACCTCACTCCCAACCCAGCACTACACTGAGCTTGCCTTCTCCAAGGCCATCCGTCACCTCTCGGTTGCCAAATCGTATTGTGTGGCGTTGGCATGGCTGACCTTAAAACTTGCTATTCCTGTAGCTGGCTACTCCTAGCTTTTGAGTATACTAGTTGCCCACCAAGCTCCATTGCCCCTTCTTCCTGGTGGTCCTATTCTGGAGGCAATGTGTCCGGCTAAAATACCACATTCCCAGCCCCCTTTGCAGCTGGAAGTGTCCCGTGAGACGTAAGCAGGCTTGTGCACAGGGAAGGTCACCCGCCAAGCCTTCTGGTCGCTTACACAGAACCCTGACGGTAGCTTCCTTTCACACCCAGCCTTGGGAGATCATTAAGGAAACATTTCTCTAGGACTTACAAGAATTCAGTTGTGGTGAGATTCTCCCTCTTCCCTAACATGGGGGTGCAATGAATGTCCCAGGGAATGGGGAGCTCTAGCTCCACCTCTGTGGGTCCCCAAGAAGGGAAAATCCATTTGGGAGAAGAGGGTTTCACCGTGAAGCCTTGGGAAGGACTCTAGGTTGTCCTGGCTGATGATGGGATGACATATCCAGAGATGAAGAGCTGCAGAGGGTAGAGGAGGGAGGCCCAGAAGGAGAGGAGACCCACCCTCAGTACTAGCAAAAGTCAGGCTGGAAGAGGGGGGACCCCCTTAGCTAATGCAGGAAGGAAACACCCAGGTTCCTGCTTGCGCCCAGAGAGTCCAAGAAGGTCTTGGAGGGCAGGATGCTCAGCAGAGGCTCTTGGACGACCAGTCAACCTGAGACCTCAGTAAGGACAAGACCCTGGCTCAGGAGCAGGGGGACTGGAGTGGGGTGGGGCAGCATGGATGTTTGTGCAGCTTTTACAAGAGCCAGGTAGGAAAGGACCAGTAAGTTGTGTGAAGGTCACCAGGGAAGGCTCACACTCAGAGTGGGTCCCTCGGGCTCCTGTGAGTCACTGTGGCACAATACACTCCCCTTGCTAGTTTTGTTTGCTGGGTAACACGTCTTCCTGACACACTGTGGTCACTGTACTGGCTGGTCCAGAAGCTGGTGCCAGATTGCTTAGTCATCTCCTGGGAAGACTGTTTCAGACATGTGATACCTCTCCCAGATAATCGCCATGTAGCCAGAAAGCACGTAGGAGCCAGGCGAATCCCGGTGGCACGGAGCTCATGCAACTTCTCGTTGGAGCCTCCGTTTTCTCAACTGTAAGATGGCAATAATCAAGCATACCTGTCATCTCTGTTGTGAGGACCAACTGAGGTCATGTATTTAAAGCAGTACCTCTAAAACTTCAGGCATTGGGAGCGTGTTAATGTTGTTAAATTGCATGAAATTGAAAATCTTTTTCATCTTCCTAAACACAGGTTATAGGACCCCATCTCCAGAGTTCCTGGTTTTTATTTTTAACTAGAGGCCCGGTGCACTAAATTCATGCACTGGGGTCGGGGGTCCCTCAGCCTGGCCTGTGCCCTCTCACAGTTTGGGACCCCTCGGGGGATGTCCGACTGCTGCGGAGGTGGGAGAGGCTCCCGCCACTGCTGCTGCACTCACCAGCTGTGAGCCTGGTTTCTGGCTGAGCGGCGCTCCCCCTGTGGGAGCACACTGACCACCAGGGGGCAGCCCTGCATTGAGAGTCTGCCCCGTGGTGGTCAGTGAGCGTTATAGCAGCCGGTCATTCCACCGTTCGGTCAATTTACATATTAGCCTTTTATTATATAGGATACTGCATTTTTCCATTGATTTTTTGAGAGAATGAAAGGGAGAGTGGTATGGGGAGAGGGAGAAAAAGAGAGAGAGAAACATGGATGTGAGACAGACACATCGATCTGTTGCCTGCTGCTCGTGCCCTTACCAGGGCTGGGGATTGAACCTGCAACCTAGGTACATGCCCTTGACCTGGCATCGAACCTGGGACCCTTTGGTGCACAGGCTGACACTCTGACCACTGAGGCAACCAGCCAGGACCAGAGCTTCTGATTTAATAGATCCAGGTGGGGCCTAAGAATGTGAATTTTGGACCAATTCCTGGGTGATGCTCCTCCTGGTCCCAGGATCACACTTTGAGAACCATTGCCGTAAAGCATTCGGGTTCTCCCTGAGACTTACACGTGCATTTAATGGGTTCCCTTCCTCCCACCTGCTCATGCAGTAGGCATCTCTCACATAAGGCTTAGACTTTTGAGCCGTTTCTTTGCACAGATACTGTTCACGATGGCTCCACACTTCAGTTGTCACCCGGTTTGCAGGAAGACAGCAATCTATGGTCTGTATGGTCTTTCTAGAGATAACAGTAGCCAAGCTAATGTTTGTGTAAAAACTTTCACAAGTATAATTTCATTTGATCTTCCCCAAAACCTCATTTTGTAGAGGAGGACATTGAGGTGTGTCCAGGATGAAAACGTTTAGAACCAGGTTCAACCAATAAGAATGCCGAAAAGCAAATGGAAACTACAGGCTATCGAGTGAGAAGGGGAGCCAACCGCCTCCCAGAAATGGGAAGTTCCTGGGGCTGGAAACGGAGCCTCTGGCTTCATTTGCAGTAGGACTTGGAGCCAAAGAGGTACTCTCCCTTGGATGCAATTAGGGCACCGGGTTTTTTGCTGTGAGCAGTGCTGGAGGGATGCCGGGCTGGGTGAAAGAGGACAGCCGAGGGGACCAGACACACCTGGCTGCCAGTCTGGGCGCCTCCACTTCCCGACAACCCTGGCCGAATCCCCTGGGCGAATCCCCAGCCTCTGACAGCTCCTACCACTAGGCCTGTTGTGGGAATGAAACGGGATAATGCATCGGAGTTCATTAGCGGGATGTGCACACGCTTAGCTCTTGGTGGTGGTGGGATTGTGGTTTTCCTACCTTACATCAAAAGAGCCTTCTTTTCTGGGATGAGTCTTGGGGATCTGGTCTCCCTTTACAGAAGGCGAATGGGCCACCTGCTCCTTCTCCCCGACACCTGGAGAACAGGTGTGCGAGCAGGTGTGGCCAACGATGGGCTTTCATAGCTCAGTTTGGGTTGCTGAAAAGCAGAGCCAGAGGCAAGGACTTGGGTGTGGGGGCTTGTGTTGGAGGTGAGCCAGGGAGCGAGCCTGAGGGAGGAAGCTCCAGGGAAGGGTGTGTCCCTGAGCTGCTTACAGCTCGGGCACCGGGGCTCCATCTTGCTGGGGACCGTCTGAGTAATGTAGAATGAAGCTACCACGTGTCCTTTAAGAATGAGAGACTAGCTTGACCAGTGTGGCTCAGTGGTTGAGCATCGACCTATGAACCAGGAGGTCGAGGTTCAATTTCCAGTCAGGGCACAAGCCTGGGTTGTGGTTGGGTCCCCAGTCGGGGGGCATGCAGGAGGCAGCTGATGGATGATTCTCTCTCATCATTGATGTTTCTATCTCTCTCTCCCTATCCCTTCCTGTCTGAAATCAATAAAATATATATATATATTTTAAAAAGAATTAGCAAGGCAGAAGTTTCTGAGCATTTTATACTATAGCCACTGATTAATGCAAAGCCGAGGGCCCGACTTCATATAATGGACATGAACGTTTTTAGGCCAGATTTGGTCTTTCTTAAACAGCAACATGAAACAGGCACAACTGGTGATTTGGGAAAAGTGTGCTTTGAGATACGCCCACCCTTGTGGGGGTGGGAGCAGGTTGGAGGCCACCTAGACAGCGTTGGGAGAGGGAAGGGGTTGGAATAGAAATCACCGATTTCAACGGCTGCTCCTGAGATGATGGCAGAATCACCCGGAAATCTTTCAAAAATGATTCCCGACCTCCCTGCAGAGAGTCTGATTTGTTGGATATGGAGAGGACAGCCTTTTGGACGAGCCTTTGGGAACCAGGATGCATGCCTGGGTTTAGAGCTACTGGACTGGATGATGGCTAAAACCTCCCCCCGCCCCCACCCCCCACCCCCCCACACACACCAGGTCTCTTTGACTCAACTCCAACTCATTTATCAAAGGGCCGAGGTGTGCACTAAAGTGGGCTCTAAAGACTATGAACGTCTCCGAAAGCAGAGGTCGTGGTAGGCGGTGTGTTTGGTAATGACTCAAGCGTGGAAGAGAAACATTAGAACGGTGAGTGAGTGCTCAAGCCCATTAACATCCGGAAGCACTGCCAGGATCGGGGAATTAGTAATAAAAGTCATCCCCATGTCTGCGGAAGTAACGGGCCCCAGCTCCTGGGACTCTGGCCTTGCCCTCCAGCTGACCGTCTGGCCCATCCCCATCCCTCCCTCCAGCACTCCCTGGTCCCCACCTGGCCCCTGGACCTGCGTGTGGACTGGGAGTGGGAGGAGAGGAGAGACTCGGCAGAGAGAAGCAAGCGAGAGCCCGCTGGCCACTCTCTGGATTTAATGAGCACCTGAATCACCCAGGTGTCTTGTTAAAGTGCAGATTCTCTTTCCATGTGGGGCGTGGCCAAGGGACTGAGGAGGAGGCATTCCTAACAAGCTCCCTGGTCATTCGTGATCCCTGCAGCTGCTGGTGACCGCTCCCCCCACTACGCCCCCCACTCAGAGGACCAGCCTGTGAAACAAGGGCGAGGGGGTCCAGAGGGCGGTTCCGGAGGCAGAAGGCCTGAGTCTGAATCCCAGCTGTCTGTCATCACAGCTGCATGGCCTTAGGCGAGATTCTTACCCGGAGAGTCTCCATTTCTGCATCTGAGAAACGTGGAGATAATAGGACTTGTGTCAGAGAATTGTGAGGGTGAAAGAAGTTCAAGTGTGGAAAGCATCTCACACAGGGCCTGGCATGTGGGAAGAACTGTGCACCGATATTAAACAGACTGAAAAAAAAAACAAAAACACGGGAGTTGCTCAGGGAGCCAGAGCTGAGAGGAGGAGACCAGAGCTGAGCTGGGCTCTGGGAATGGCTGTTTGTTCTCTCACTGTGTTCCCACCCCACGAGTTAGCTAGTCCTGGAAAGGGCTGCTGCTTTATCACCTGCACTCTTTAGGCGGCTTGTTCCGGTAGTGCTGGGCGAAACCTATATTGAGGGAACCCCTTGAGCTTCCCTTGAATTTGGAGGCAGCGGATCTGCTCAGCACCCGTGCCTTGAAGTGCTTTAGATGAGCCATCCCTACATTGCCATCCCGTTGCTTTAGTCCAACGGCAGAGAAGCTGGTAATGAGCCCAGCCCTGATGAGAGATTCAGGTAGGAACATCCTTTTCTTTCCCCTGTGAGACTTCATTGACTACCCAGGCAAAGGCCCAGCGGGAGCTCTGAATTGCCACGGTCTTGTTAGCAGCCATGGCTTCCCACCGACTGGGCACTTGCAGCGAGTGGCAAAGGATCCTGGGATCCTGGCGGGGTGGCGGGGGGGGGGGGGGGGGAACCCTCATGCTGGCCTGTTCTTTTATTATGTATTTATTTATTATTTATTTATTTATTGCCAATTTCCTGGATTCTCTGTACACTTCTTTGTCCTATTGAAGACATTTAATACTCTGCGTAGGCTGCTGGCTCCTCTTTTAAAATATGCTTTTATTGATTTCAGAAAGAAAGGGAGTGGGGGAGAGAGATAGAGACACCAATGATGAGAGAGAATCATTGATCAGCTGTCTCCCGCATGCCCCCTACTGGGGATCAAGTCCACAACCCAGGCATGTGCCCTGACCGGGAATCGAACTGTGACCTCCTGGGAGATAGCCACACCAGCCAGGAGATTTTTCTAATTTTTTCAGTTATTCACTTTTTAATCGTTTTTGCTACCTCCTTTGAGACTATTCACCTGTCTGTTACTTTCTGGTCCCTTTATTTATTTTTTTTTTAAATATATTTTTATTGATTTTAGAGAGGAAGGGAGAGGGAGAGATAGAAACGTTAATGATGAGAGAGAATCATTAATCGGCTGCCTCCTGCACGCCCCCCCCACCCCCCACTAGGGATCGAGCCCACAACCAGGGCATGTGCCCTTGTCCAGAATAAAACCCGGAACCCTTCAGATCTCTCCACTGAGCCAAACCAGCTAGAGCACTTCCTGATCCCTTTAAATATGCTTCTAGCAGCTTCCCTCTCATTTGTTATCTTTGATCTAGACTTAGGCTAGGAATCACATAATCCAGCTTGTTACAATTATGTGTGGAGTACCCTCAGGATATAGACAGACACTCAGCTGTTCCATATCACTACTAGGACAGAACTTTCTAGCACAGTGGTTCTCAACCTTGGCTGCACATTAGAATCACCTGGGAATCTTTTTAAAATCCTGATTTCTGGGCCTTATCCTCCGAAAATTCTGTTTCTTTGTTACTAATGTTGTGGCCCCACCCCATAACAAAGAAACAGAATTTCCGGAGGATGAGGCCCAGAGATCAGGATGTTAAAAAGATTCCCAGGTGATTCTAATGTGCAGCCAAGGTTGAGAACCACTGTTCTAGTGGGTTATGGAAGAAGTTAGGCCGTGGAATCAGAGAAACTCTGTAATAAGGCGTAAATACTGCCTGGCTGGTGTTGCTCAGTGGTTGGGCGTCAACCCATGAACCAAGAGGTCATGGTCTGATTCCCGTAGATACTGGTCCTGTAGAGGTAACCTAGGAGATCAATTTCACTAACTTTCCAACTATTTACCTTTTAGGGAAATGATGGATTGATCGAAAGTTATTTCTCCCTGCTGACTGGGAAGTGTTTTACGGGTGAGTACACACAAGTCAATGAATGTTTTCTCCATTGGGTGTCTGGGCGGCGGACTGTGGATTGGAGGCAGCTATCCGCACTCCCATCTAAAAGTATATGTGCTCGTAAATTGCTAAGCAGACACAACTCTAATTGGATATATTCTGTTCAAATGACACATTCTTCGGGGGGGCGGGACTGGGGGGCATCATGTTTTTCTGCTGTGAAATTGGTTTGCTGGGGTTCTGCCAAATGGAAGCCTTATCATAGTAAATACACCAACTTTCATTATTCATTTCTATTTGCTTGAAGAAGTACTCTTATGTGACACACATATGTTCATGTTGCAGCAACATGAACTAAATAAGTCACTTTCACACATAAATGTAACTCCAAGAGTTATTGCTAACTTGTGTTTTCTATACCATTCACACATTTTCCCATTCAGCTGGAGACAGTGTGGTGTTTGGGTAATGGGGAGGAATTATGGAGCAAAGAATGAGGATCTTTTTAGTGTTCTTCCAAGTAAAGGCGGGGAAAAAGCACAGGCTACCCATCTGTTATCACTGATATATTGAAACATCTCTATCTATAGAAATTCATCCAAGTACAACTGGTTTGCCAAACTCATCTACTGAGAGCCTACGTTACCAAAATGAGGCTTCCAGTGTTTGCAGCCCCAAGTCACCAAGGCACACACATCAGGGCCCATTCCGCCATCTGGTGTCCATGGGAGGAAGCGTCCGCTGAGACAAGCGATACGTGGCGTTTCTCTCACATGTTATTGGTGGCTGTGGAATTGTTACAATCTCAGTGAAAGGGAGGTCCATAATCTCTGCAAATTCTAAAAGAAGGAACATTGGAAATATCTTTGAAAACTTAAAGTGCATACATACACCCTTGCTCTAGTGATTCCACTTTTTTAAAAAAAATATATTTTATTGATTTTTTTACAGAGAGGAAGGAAGAGAGATAGAGAGTCAGAAACGTCGATGAGAGAGAAACATCGATCAGCTGCCTCCTGCACATCTCCCACTGGGGATGTGCCTGCAACCCAGGTACATGCCCTTGACCGGAATCGAACCTGGGACCTTTCAGTCCGCAGGCCGACGCTCTATCCACTGAGCCAAACCGGTTTTGGCTAGTGATTCCACTTTTATGAATTTATCTTAGAAATATATTTACACATGTACACAAAGTAATGTATGTACAAGAATATTCCAAAGACTGCTTGTAATAGTGGATAACCCATAACAAGAGAAATACCCATCACTAGGCTACTGGTTAAATTAATTATGATATTCCCACACAATGGGTATATATTAGGAAGCTGTTTAAAAAAATAAACAAGGGAAGTCCATATCTACAGATACGGGATGATCACCAAGACGTATTGCTAATAAAATAAACATGAGCTGGCACCGTGTGCATCATCTGCTGCCATTGGTGTAAATAGGCTGACATAGACTAACTAAACAGCACCGAATATCGCTGGAAGGACGCCCACGAGAGTGGGCACAGTGTTTCACTGGGAAGGAAAGAACCACGGTGGTCAGAGATGAGAGGGTAACTTACCTCATACAATTAACACTTTGTAGTGTAGGGTCATCTTTAACATGCGTATGTCGGTGGCGACAGCATACAACTGTCTTTTAACTGAGGATGTCGGAGAGCCGGTTTGGCCGATCTCGCAGGCCAAACTAAGGGACCACACCAGTGCACGAATCTGTGCACTGGGCCTCTAGTTTATATATGATCAGACTAAGTTAATTATTGTTACAATATGTATACATCCTATATTCGCAGGGGAAAAATGAACATCTGAACTTCTTCTATTTGGAAATTGCACCGATATATCTTTCTACTCTGTGAGAATCCACATGTGCAATGGAGAAGAGAGATGATGCATATATAATCCCCTTTCCTTCCTTTCCACCTCTTTTTCCTTTTTTATGTCCACCTCCATCTAGGAGCGTGAATGGGGGGGGTAGTTTGGGGGGGGGGGATACAGGATTGAACCAGAGGGGCCAGATTGAACCAAAAGCTGACTGTACTATCGTGATTGAACACTTTGGAGAAGGTTGAGATCCTTCCTTCGAGTGTTCTTGAAGGCAGTCGTCAAGCTTGGGGAGTCGGCCTTCCAGGAGGGTGTATGCAGCAATGGAAGCAGAGACTGTCTTGTTCAATGGTTTCCATGAAGGTACTCTACTCGTCCCCTCCCTGGTATTCACATGGTAGAAAGAAAAGCATTGTAGTGGTGGGGTCCAGGACTTGCTACCCCAAAGTCCAGTACCTTGACATGCTGAGTATTTTCGGCTGAAGGAATTTGACAGATGGATTGTATGGCGGGACTTTCTGATCTTCCCTGTGGCAGGTCATAAGACCCTCATGTGAGACGCGCCTTCCATATGCCCTCAGGATAAGAGTTTCTTTACCTTCAAGGGAGAAAGGCCACCAGCGAAATCTGAAGAAAAGCACATTCAATAGTATTTTTATTGGTTTCAGGTGCACAGCATAGTAGTTAGGCAATCATATACTTACAGAGGGATTCCTCTGATGTTTCCAGTATGCACTGGGCACCATGCATAGTTATTACAGTATTATTGACTCTATTCCCTGAGCTGTACTTTTTACATCCCTGTGACTACAAAATGCTTATTTATTGAATGCTACTCTATTATTTATGTGTGTGTGTATGTGTGTGTGTGTGTGTGTGTGTATACATCCTGTATAATAAAAGCCTAATATGCTAAGTGTCCAACCGTTCATTCGACTGTTTTACCAGTCACTATCATGCTCACTGACCACCAGGGTGGAGACGTGCCAACCAGTAGGTTAGCTTGCTGCTGGGGTCCTGCCGATTGGGACTGGGCAAGATGGGCCGGACATTCCCTGGAGGCCTCCTGCAGTCCCTCCCCGGCCCCGATTATGCACCAGTGGGGTCCCTCAGCCTGGCCTACACCCTCTCACAATCCGGGACCCCTAGGAGGATGTTGGAGAGCCAGTTTCGGTCGATCCCTCAGGCCAAGCTGAGGGACTACACCAGTGCACAAATCTGTGCACTGGGCCTCTAGTTTATATGTAATCAGACTAAGTTAATTATTGTTACAATATGGATGAGGCTTAGCTTTTCCAGGAAGCATTTCCATTTCCCAAAGGGTTCATTTGCAGAATTGAATCTCCAGTTGATGAGTGTTGCCAGGGAAATGGCTTTGAGCAACCACATTACTCTTCTCCTTTCTTCTCCCATCAGTGAGCTCACAGGTATTTACAGAGCATGGACTGTGTGTCAGGCACTGTTCTAGGTGCTAAGGATGCAAGAGGTAAAGACAGAGCCAGCCCTGGAGAGGCCAACACTCCAGGTGGGGAGGCAGGCAGTACATGCATAAGCAAATTAAGAAAGGTATTTTTAAGTGCTGATAAATGTGACGGAGGAGATAAAAGCAGGGTGAGGTGGTGCCAGGGGAATGCGGGACAGGGCAGCATTTTAGCCAGGTTTGGAGAAGGCAAGAAGCCCCAAGTAATGACAGGGAGGGCAAAGCAAATATCCTGGGCAAACATTTTCCAGGCAGAGAGAACAAGTGCAAAGACTCTGTCATGTGTCAGGGAAAAGAAAGAAAACTGGGTTTAAATAGCATGTGTAGTCTCTCAGACTCATCTCTCTATACTTATCTCATCAACCCCAGACTCCCATATCCACCGTGGCTCTATTAGGTATCCCAAATCTATCAGATAAAAACCTGAACTTTCAGTTACATGAGCCAATCTCAAATTCAACCTCCCCCTGGTCTCCCCATCTCAATAAATAGCATCTCTATTTCTCCAGTTGCGGATGCCTAAAATTCAGGTCATTCTCGACTCTTCTCTTTTCCTGGGATCTCACATCATACCCCAGATCACAATGACTGTTCCTTCTACATGAAATTGTATCTGATTGCGGCTCACCACTGTTATTCCTCCCATCTTGGTGCAAACATGGACCATTGCAATTGCCTCAGAAGAAGTTAGGGTGTTGGCTAAGGTGCTGTAACAAAATCATCATCCTAGCTGAGATGCTGAGCTGAAAATATAGTAGTCCAGATAAGATAGTTGCTGATTTCTCTCTAGCCAAGAGCTAGAAGGCTCTATTCTGTGAGGTCATCCAGGAGCCAGATTCTTTCCATTTTGTATCTCCAGCATTCCTCAAAGTATTGTTCTTTTCTTCATTTTTGAGGTAGGCTCCTTCTTTTTCCAGCCCATAGCAAAAAAGGGAAAAAGAATGACAGTGTGTGTGTGTGTGTGTGTGTGTGTGTGTGTGTGTGTGTGTAGGGGAAGGATAGCTTCCTTTTTTAGGATACAACCTTGAACATACCAATTTCACTTACATCCTTTTGGTCGGATCATGGTCATTATGGCATACCTAGCTGCAAGGGAGTCTGGGAATGTACCATCCAGCCGGGCAGCCATGGGCTCCTTTGGGCTGTACCTCAGCTGTGGAGAGCTGCTTTGACTGAGGTCATGCCCTGCCTGGGCAACCTACATCCAGTGACTGAGCGAGAAGGGGACAGAAAGACCCAGCTGTTCAGGACACTCTGACCGGCGATACTTGCTCCAGAATGCCCCACTGGGTTGCCTGAGGCTTGCTGGAATTGCAACTATTTTCTCTGCCAATCTTGCTTTCTCTTCTTCCTTCACAAGTATTGGTTCCTATTCCTAATAAACCCTTTGCATTCCAAATTCTGTCTCAGCAACTGCTTCTAGAGAGCCCAACCTATTGGTCTCCCTGATTCTATCTGTGTTTACCTACAGAATATTCCCCACACAGCCACCAGAGGGGTCCCTTGGAAATATTATTCAAATCATGGGACTTCTTTTCTCTGAACCTTCTGGTGGGGGGGCTTCCCATATTGTATTGCTTAGTGAAATTCATGTCCTGACCGTGGCCAACATGCCCCACAAGATTTGCCTCACCTGACTGTCCCCTCTCTACCTCATCGCCAACCTCACTCACTCCTTGCTCATTTCCCTCCAGCCTCACCAGCCTCTTCCTTGGGCATGCTCACTCCCTTCCAGACCTGGAGTTTTGTCCTTGATGCTTCCTTCCTCAGGGATTGATGGGGCTCACTCCTTCTAGTCTCTATTCTAAGGTCACCTCCTCAGAGAAGCCTGCCCTGATTGTCCTATTTAAAATAGCACTTCCTTCCACCAATCTCCATTCCTTTTATCATGTTTATTTTTCCTCACAGCACTTACCACTTCATCTATTTGTTTATTATTATTTTTTTGACCTTTCTTTCCCAACTAGAGAAATTTCAGGGTAGAGGTTTTTATCTGCTTTGTTCGTAACTGTTCTGGTACACAGTCACCTTTAAAGAATAGTCATGGAATCTATAATAATAAAAGGGTAATATGCTAATTAGACTGGATGTCCTTCTGGACGTCCTTTCTTCAGGACAAAGTCACAGCAGGTGGGGGCCAAGGCAGAGGTGGCAGTCTGACATCCCCCAAGGAGTCCCGGATTGTGAGAGGGCGCAGGCAAGGCTGAGGGACCCCACAGGTGCACGAATCTGTGCACCGGGCCTCTAGTAAACAAATAAATGGAAAGTACAGAGTGCTGAGGATAGAGGTCAGCAGAGGCCAGGTCATGGAGGACACTGTAGACCATGGTGAGGAGATTGAAATTTGTTCTAATTTTAACAGGGAGCCATGGAGTGTCTAAGTGGGAGAGTGGCCTGGTCTCTTCTTTGGGATGATCACTCAGTTGAACTCTAAGGGCCCAGAACCTCAGAGTTACCAATGATAGGCTGCTCACCACTTCTTGAAGAAACCCCCTCCATTGCTGAAAATCTTCATTAAACATTTCTTTCATATATTCTCCCCTATAAATGCTACTCATTGCTCCAAGTTCTCTCCACAGGAACAACTCAAAACAAGTTTAAAACTTCTTCCACATAATCGTTCTTGAAATATTTGGAGACAATTTCCTTTTTAAATTCCTTTTTTGTGTGTGCCTTTCCCCTTGTTTTTTTTTGTTTTGTTTTGTTTTTTTGTTGTTGTTTTTTTTTTTTTTTTTTTTTGAGACAGCGTTTTAAGTCTTCTACATTCCAGGGTAAACAGCCACGGTTCTTTGAATTATTATCCTATTACATGATGTAATAGGATAATTCATTGTCTTTCAGAGAGTTCTGGCTTTTCAATGTGCTCCTTAAGAATGGCCAAACTTTGGTCTGACCAGCACAATACAAAGGAGCAATTGTGTCTAAGACTGGGCTGTCTATGCCTTTGAACTCAGCCTAATCCAATTACACTTCAGCCACTTGTGGTCGGCAGAAATATCTGAAACGTCTTTAAGCTAAAAGTGCCTCACCCCCTACTTAACCTATGCACTGAGGTTACATTGATCTTGTGACATTTATCCTGTGGTTTCTAGCTGCATTCTCTCAGCTGAGCAACATCTAAAATTGTGTAGAAGTTTTGTTCTATTCTTCATCTGATTTGTTGAAAATATTGAACAGAATGAGACTGGGGACAGACTTCTGTAGTTTTCTTCTTGAAGTTTGTTTCTAAATTACAAGCTTTTCAAATAATGGACTCAGTGGATAGAGAAGTGCATTAAACATTTCTTTCATATATTCTTCCCTATAAATGCTACTCATTACTCATTATATCTGTAGTGTGAGCATCTTGGTAGATAAATACAAACATTTTGGAGCAGGGCAGGTGAAGGGGGACATACTATATTGAAGAAAACTAATATGTGGAAACAAAGGGAAAGTCATAAATAGTCTTGGCTGCTTAAATAATCAGTGGGATTTATTTTTCCCTAAGAGACAAGTGTAGTCGTCTATAAAGGTCCTTGATGTATTTGTGCATGTCCATTTAATGAGATGCTTTAAGAATGTTTCTTAAAATCCATGATCTTTTTGAAGGGTCCATACAGCTCAACATTGTTGTGTGTCCATACTCATTTTATTTTATTTTTTTAGATATATTTTCTTGATTTCAGAGAGAGGAAGGGAGAGGAAGAGAGAGATAGAAACACCAATGATGAGAGAGAATCATTGACCAGCTGCCTCCTACATGCCCCCTAATGGGGATCAAGCCCGCAACCCAGGCATATGATATGCTCTGATCAGAATCAAACCATGACCTCCCGGTTCATAGGTTGATGCTCAATCACTAAGCCGTACCAGCTGGGCTCCATACTCATTCTAAATGTAAAGATTTAAATGTTTAAAAAGTAATAGGTTGTATTCAAAATAGTGATCCATTCTCTAAGTCCTCCTTTCCTTTCATATGATCTGGACCTAACAGAGCTAATGAAACCACATGGGGTTTGGTTGTTTCACATTATAGCCTCTGAGCATTATAGCAGCTGCTAAATCAACTAGTAGTATGATAGTCCAATCCACCGTTCAGCACCTCACTCCTGAGGATACCATCAGAAGGTAAGTCATCAAATGCTTGGTTAAAATGGAAACACCTGTTACAATGAAAGAATTTTTCTCTTATGTACTAACCTAATAACTATGTCAAAAACACAACTGGGCAAAACTTGTTGTAACTGGTGTGAAGAGAATCCATGTTGTTTTTTGCATTCATCTGACATTCATCCAAATGCCCATAAGCCATCTTCTTGCACAACGTATATCATTGGGCTGTGGATTGAAGTCAATCTCAACCGATGCTTGGTTTTCATAATCTATTGCTTTTCCTTTAGTCTTCTTGTTTATCATTCAAAAAAATTCCTGTTTCTCCCACTGTGAAGTGATACAAATGCATTACATATAATTTGGGTTTAGGGAAAATAAGAAAAAAACCCTACAAACTGAAATGCTCTTAATATTTTGGTGCGTTAACTTTCAGAATTTTTCTATACACATTCTTTGCAATATCACAGTGTTGTGCATACGTTTTTTAAATAAAATGTTCATGTTATTAGAATGTCTTCCTTACTATCCTACATTGTGAGGATCAATGAGAGTGATGTGGAGGTCGCAATTACAGGTTCTCGCCACTTGGGGTATATTTTCCTGGATTTGTAGCCCCGAAATGCATTTTGGACAGCTAGCTGCTAATATTATTTTCTAGCTGAGCTTCAATTCCATTTTCACGACGTCCATTTCACCTTTTCAGTGTGAATACAATTTCCTTGGCTAGAAAAGCCAGAAGAAAACAAAAAACCAAATAATTGAACTCTGTCTCTGTCTGCTGTTAACATTACACGGTGTTTAGAACCTTCAAACATCATAAAGTAGGAACATAAATTGGGCTAACCTTTCTGGATAGTGGTCAAGCAATATGTATCAAGGTCTTTAAAAATGTTCTGCCATTTGCCCAAGTAATTCCACATCTAGAAATAAGATCCAAAGGAAACAATCTATTCAAACACTTCATAGAAGGATCTTCACTGTGGGGTTAGCCATCGTGGTGATAGATCCCACTGAGATGTCCTAAAGTAGGGGTATGGCTAAAATATAGGTGATGGGAGATTACTAGTATGTGGTCACTTTAAAAAGAAAAACGATGCCTTGCCCTGGCCCATAGCTCAGTGGTTAGAGCGTTGGCCCCCTGCACTTAGTAAGCACTCTGTATGCATTCTAATTTAGTCCGGATAACAGCATGTGAAGTAGGTTTTATTTTCACCTCCACTTTAGAGATGAAAACTTGCCCAGAGAATGTTCCTTTCCCAAGAGACCACAGCTAGTAAGGGGCATAGTCAGGACTCAGACTCAAAGGTGCTGGGTTAAAACCTCTGCCTTAATTAACCAGAACACCACACTCCTTTTCCACTGGGAGCTTGTTGGTGGATATTGGTTAGATTCCCAACCCAGAAAGGGACAACATTGAAAGTCTTTTTTAAAAAAACTCTCAACTATTGCTAAATGTTTAATGTTATGTTCAAAGTCTCTGCTTGTGAAGTAAATAAGAGAGTTTTTGAACATGTGATGCAATGTGATTTCAGGAATACACAACCTTGGACTCTGAGTCTAGGTCTCTATAGTTCCATTGACAAAGTAAAGTAGGAGAGGATAAAAGTAAGAGTTTTAAATACAAGGTCCTATGTTTCTTGTAAAACAATTGTCATGTATTCTTCAACCTAAGTGTCTACGTGTTGATGTATTCCTATTCATGGTCAATAAAATATACTAAGTGCAGCATTAAATCCAAGAGTTGGCCAATCAACAAGACAAAACAGCCACTAGATTTGCCAAGATTTTTTGGATGTTTTTCCTTAATGATTTTTCCATTTGCTCTGCCAAATTAAACTTCAAATTAATGTGTCTTTAAAATGTCATTTAATGTCAGTCATCAGCCAGCTCCTTGGTTATTACTGTAAGTTAATCATTGGAGTGTGAATTGAACTATATGGGGGAGAATGATAGGCCAGACTACAGGTCAACCACATGGTGCTAAAGTTACAGGAAACAATAAATCACAGGCCGGGAGATAAACAACCACATCGCATCTTAAGGCTCATCATAAGGGCTTTTCATTAGACCCATGTGTGTTTTTAGAAGAGTTCTGGGAGCATCGTATACTTCTCAAACATGTTCAAGAGGCAAAGCACTCAGGACAAATAAAAATTATAATTTATTATTATAATTTATTAACTGCATGCATTACTATCTATTATCTTTGTATTTAATTATACAAACAAGGGAACATTTTACTAGAAAGAAAGGAGAGAAATAAAAAAGAAAGGAAGGAAGGGGTGCATTGATTAAAACTGAGGTATAATCCTATATGATCAAAGCGTAGTATGCAAATTGTCCCCTCGGGAGTTCATCCTGGAGTTCGACCAGGGGGCAGGGCCGGCCAGGGGAAGGGAGGGAGTACCTGGCCGGCAGCCAGCAGCTGCTAGGGACCTTACCAGTGCGTGAAGTTCGTGCACTGCGTCTCCAGTTAACATATAAATGCACTGATCTCAAATGTTCAGTTGGATGGGTTTTAACAATTGCATGTACCCAAGTAACAACCACCTAAAATAAAATGTAGACTATTTCCACCCCTCCAGAAGGTTCTCTCAGGTGAGGAAGTACATCCATCAGCCAGCATCATTAAAAACCCCCTCTCCCCATCACCAGTCCTCTCAATGTCTATTGCTCAGTTTGCAGCTGCTGCCAAAAATGTTCTGTCCTCAATGTCAAACCTCTCCAAGTTTCTTTTCCTGGTGTTTGGATTCTCTCTCTCTCTTTCTCCATCCACCACGGAGCTTCATGACATAAAACAACTTGGCTCCTCTTCACTAGTGTCTTCTCTTTCTCACCTATTGAGGGAATTCTCCACAGGAAAGTCGAGTCTGGGAGTGATCTAGTGTCAAACAATAATCCATCTCGTGTTTGACTATGTGGAGTGTGTGTGTGTGTGTGTGTGTGTGTGTGTGTGTGTGTGAGAGAGAGAGAGAGAGAGAGAGAGAGAGAGAGAGAGAGAGATTGTGATTTCATCACAAAAGGGAAAGGACCACCATTGTTTTATATTTGTGGCGGTATGCTTTTCTTCTTATCATGGAGCACAATGTTCATCAAGAGCATCATTTCAGAATCACTGCCCCACAAGAACTTTTCTTAAACGGATGTGCCTCAAGGAACTTTGGACCCAAGGATATAAACCAAGACCACCCCAAGGAGAACAAGCCAAGGCTACTTATTCCAAGTTTGCAATGCCCAGGGAGTCAGTCATCATCATTTGTGTCGGGCAGAGGCTCAAAGTCAGTTTGAAGAATGGGAAAACTTCATAGTGGACAAAAAGGGAAGGTTTCAAGTATGCCCTGGCTGGAGCTTGTTGGTTTGGGAAAGCTGGACTAACTAGAGGTCAGACAGCCTATGTGATTGGTTAGAAGAACATAGTTGGCTTTTTCTGGTTGGTCCTAAGTTGGGCCAATAGCTACAGAGGCTGTGATTTGGCTTTCTGGATGGGTTGCTACAGAGATATGGGTCAGCATGCTATTTTTATATATTGTCTGGCCATTGTCCATGTGTATATTCAGTTCCTTAGAGCAAATGAAGTATGAGATAACTGTGGAATCATGAACAGTCCTTTCAAAACCTTCCCAATCAACATCATCACCATTCTCTCCACCCACTCAACTCCTTTTCTTCTTTGAGTCCCGGTCAACTTCCCAATTCCTAAAACCAATCTAGAAATCTGTGTAAACCGATGTAGGAAGTAGTAAGAATGGAGGAGCAAGGCTTTGTGTTGCTTTGCTGTGAGCAGATGGCCGCTTCAAGGATAGCTCCAAATAGCTAGAACTCCCAGGAGGATCTTGTTACTAACTGCAGGGAAAAGAGGAAGCTGGAAGAAATAGTCATTGTGTGAGAGAATAATGAGCTCAGTTTTTTAGGCATTTTAATGATAGGTACCTCAGTGGTGTTCTTTTGACTCATACATCTAGAAGCTGGAATATCATTTTAGAGGTGTGAAGACCGAAACCCAGAAAGTAAGCCATAGTCCTAAGTTTATACGCCCAGGCTGTGGGTGAAGCAGCCTTTTGGTGATCCATCCACTATGAACACAGAACAGAGGATGGAGAAACCAGAGGTCTAGACCAGGGGTTGGCAAACTTTTTGACTCGAGGGACACAATGGGTTCTTAAACTGGACCGGAGGGCCGGAACAAAAGCATGGATGGAGTGTTTGTGTGAACTAATATAAATTCAAAGTAAACATCATTACATAAAAGGGTACGGTCTTTTTTTTTATTAGTTTTATTCATTTCAAACGGGCCGGATCCAGCCCGCGGGCTGTAGTTTGCCCACGGCTGGTCTAGACCGAAGACCTAACAATCTGGGAATCACCAGATTCTATCAGCAGCAACAATGAACTGTTTCATGCCTTAACACAAAGTTCTGGAGACAGAAACCATCAACCAAAGATTTCACAACAGACCCACAGGAGTGGAAAGTAAATGATTAAAGAATGTAGGTCTTGGAGTTCCTTTTAAATCCTGATACTTTATCTTCTATTTACAGAGATAAAAGTACACAAAAATGGTTAATAGTTAAGCAGTTTTATATGTGCATCTTCTCTTTTTGGTAGAGGAAAGCCACTTTGGTAGTGCCAGTGAGAATCATCCACAATGATTTCTCCAGCGCTCATCTTGTTCTCCAGTTTTCTCTGCCATGTGGCTGTTGCCGGACGGAGTAAGTACTCTTTGCTTTTTGCAAAAATAATTGATATATCCAACCCCCTGGTATATCCTGGGGATCACTAATGATAACTTGAGTTCTCTTTAGGGTGGATTCCAGAGAAACTGGATTAATACTTATTTTTTAACGTTGCCATGTTTAAAGGTCCTCCAGAAGATCCTTAGACAATTGAAGCCTCAGTGTGCTGACCTGTACAATGGGAATAACAATAGTACCCTTCAAAGGGTGGTTGAGATTAGATGAGATATGACACAGGACTTGGTAGAGTTCCTTTTGGAAAGCATTAACGAGTTTTAATTTCTATGCCAGCTGAACTTAAAAATGCACCTATAGATTTCTTAACCAACTGCTTCGTGCTCTGTTCCAGCCTGTCCCAGGCCAGATGATGTACCGTTTGCCACGGTTACCCCCTTAAGATCATCCTATGATCCAGGGGAGCAGATAACATACTTCTGCAAGCCGGGCTATATGTCCCGCGGAGGGATGAGACGGTTCACCTGCCCCCTCACCGGAATCTGGCCCATCAACACGCTGAGATGTACACGTAAGTCAGCGCCTTGTGCAGATTCTCTCCCCTCCCTCCAATTCTGGACATTTTGGACAGATAACCTACCTTACCATGCTCCGTGTGTGGAAGGCCAGCAGATCTGTGGGGGAGAGGGGAGGCTTCTCCATGGGAGATGAGACCAAGGGCGGTAGGTACTATTTAGAGAAGGAGAGACAAACTTAGCATAGAGAGACAAACTTAGCATAGAGCTGGGAGAGATGTATAAAAGAGACCTGGTATGATCAAAGGAGAGGGAGACCCTGCAGAAGTGAAAAAAGAAGTGCAGATACTCTGAAATTGAAACAGATGCCAAGGAGACTCTTGAAAATAAAACATGAAGAATCATTGTATCTCTGGACTTTGCCTCAAAATGAAAACAGAATGAATAGTTACTGAAATGTCAATAAATTTTATCTAAATTATCTATATACTAGAGGCTCAATGCATGAAATTCGTGCAAGGGGCTCGGCCCCCGCCAGCCACTGTGGACGCTTCTGCTTCGGCCTCCTAGCTCCCCGCTTCGTCCGGAAGGTCATCCGGAAGGTCATCCGGAAGGACATCTGGTCTAATTAGCATATTATGCTTTTATTGTTATAGATTACATGTGATATTTATAGTAAAGTATAAATATATTACAGATTATACTAAATTAATAATATAACATAAATTATATACGTTGATGTTTCATTGTTGCTTTATGGTAGATGGTTGCTTTTATTCATCCTCAAAATTGGGTTCTGTGATATCAAGCTGGCATTATTTTTACAGTCAAATATTGAGCAATCAACCAGAGGATTTCTGGCAATTTTATGTGGAAATTAAGCACTAAAAATAACTATATGGACCTATCTAGCTTCTGGTTATTTTAATCATAGGGACTGACTTCTGTGAACATTATACATGTCCATACAAGTGGTTTTAATATACTCTGATGAAAAAAGACCAAACAATATATTTTTAAAAAATATGTTTTATTGATTTTAGAGAAAGAGGAAGGGAGAGGGAGAGAGAGAAACATCAATCGATGACTGCCTCCTGCATGCCCCTTACTGGGGATTGAGCCCATACCTCGGGCATGTGCCCTGATCGGGAGTTGAACCAGCAACTTCTTGGTGCATGGAATGACAACCAACTCAGCCACACTGGCCAAGTCAAGACCAACAGAATTTTTAATGAAAAACCACTATAACATCATTTTGGAATTTTTAAATTTAAATTGGCCATAACTCTGGAACACTAACAATTTCATTTTTCAAGTTATTTTCTGTGTATATTTTTGTATTATTATAGAGAGCAGATATCATTTTGTGTTTTCCTATTTTCATTGGCATGTCAGAAACATTGACTATGCCTCTATGATCTTCATAATCAATA
This sequence comes from Myotis lucifugus, assembly GCF_000147115.1. NCBI lineage: Eukaryota > Metazoa > Chordata > Mammalia > Chiroptera > Vespertilionidae > Myotis > Myotis lucifugus. The sequence continues at coordinate 2,861,314 of NW_005871148.1, read as the reverse complement.
TTTTATTGGCTGCATTATATACAGTTGATTTATCATCATTCATTAACACAATACCCTGATCATGAACTTTTAGGCTGTTTGGTTTTTGTTATTAGAGGTAACTATGTAATGAACACATTAATGCATTCATCGTTTGACTTATTTTAGTTATTTTCTTAGAATAGTTACCAGTAGAGTTATTGGATCAAAGGATAGAAAGGAGTTTATATATTTTTATTTTTATACAAAATTCTATCAATAGATATTTACCTTTTTATCTTTAAATTACAGCCAGAGTGTGTCCTTTCGCTGGAATCTTAGAAAACGGAGCTGTACGCTATACAACTTTTGAATATCCCAACACAATCAGTTTTTCTTGTAACAACGGGTAAGGACTTCTGAGTGACTGAATAGCTAATAGATGAAGCACATTTCTATGCCCTTAAGTTAAACATCAAGACTGGTCCATAATTTATTTCTAGCCTTGGGCTTGCTGAATACAAATTACTAAATACACAATGGTGTTGAGGGTGAGTAAGGGGTGGAGAATATGATAATTACTGAAATATATCCAATTTTGGGGTGCTTCTGATTAGTTACTTATCTGAGGACGTACATTGAAATTATTGAAACTAGATGGTAATTCCTTATAATTTCTGGCCCAAATCTTAGCACGAGGATTAAAATATTTTAGGAATTAGATTTGGGCTTTAGTTATGAGGCTAACTTGATTGACTGACCCGGAAGTCTCTAGAGAGAATTCTGAGGCAGAGGGCGGGAGTATGATGATGTGGGACATAGTTCTCTTCATTCTCAGAACAGCACAGCATCCCCAGGTAGAAAGCACTGTGACTGGTAACATAACTCATCTGCCTTCTGAGCAAAGACACCACTGGCGATGTTGGCAATAGCATGTTGGCTGCAATGCAGTCGGGCAAAACCTGACTGAGGAAGGGGGTTGGAGATGAAGACATACTGTGTGTGAGAGAGAAATGCAGTCCTTTCTTCTGAAGCACAAGTTACTGGTGGGTCTGATGACAAGCAACATTGAAAAAATTGGCTTCCAGGACAGAACGTTACGTTTTCAATGAAAACAGACTGCATTGGCATTTTGATTGTTTAATTTCTTTTTAATTTTTAAATTACAGTTGGCATACAATATTATCATAGTTTCAGGTGTAAAACAACGTGATTGGACATTTATGTGACTTACGCAGTGATCACCCTATTAGACGGCATAGTTTTTACACATTCCTGTTAATATGCTCTGAGAAAAGGAATAGTAGAGATTACTCAGTTGATTCATGTTGTGATCCTGAAAAAATAAAATGGTTTTTGTTGTTGTTGTTGTTGTTTTGCTTCACATAAGAATCAGTTTGTTTATCCAGCTGGCTGAAGATGAGGGATTTGGGGTTTGGCTTCTACACTCACCAGCTATGGAACCTTCCCATTCTTTGGTGATTCACCGGCAGCATTAGGCTGGAGACTTGAGCCTTAGATGTGTGTTAAGCTCTTCAGGAAAACCACATTATGGGAACGAAGTCAACAGTGTTCATCTAAAGCAATGCACAAGGGAGAAGACATTTGAGAAGCTCTCGATGGGTTCTTTTCTAGTTTGATGGATTACGTGTTTCCTTTTGCAGGTTTTTTCTGAATGGAACTAAATCTGCTCAATGCACTGAGGAGGGAATATGGAGTCCGAACCTCCCTGTGTGTTCCCGTGAGTCTGTGGGTCCCAGTTATGGGGAGGGTGACCAGTTGGTTTGCCTGGGACTTTTCTGGTTTCAGCATTATAAGCCTCATGAAAATGATAGTTCTTTCTTTTTTCAGCTGTAACCTGCCCTCCACCACCTACACCTAAATTTGCGGTACTTAGTGCTTATGAGCCATTGGCTAGAAACAGATCAGTCTATGGAAAGCAGGCGGTCTTTAAATGCCTGCCCAACTACACCATGTTTGGAAATGACACCGCTACCTGCACAGCACATGGCAACTGGACTGAGTTACCAGAATGCAGGGGTAAGTGCAAAGAGAAGAGAAAATGATTAGGATAATGCAATTCCCATTTTTGAAAACTACTGAACATTCTGCTATGGGTGTTTCAATGACCTTGTTTGGCATTGGTGGTCAGTGGTGAGCATAGCTGCCTTCCAGATGACCGTGTTCAACAAATGCTTGTTGGCTTCTACCATGTACCAGGCGGGGTGCTAGGTGTTCGGGATACCAGATGCAGGAGACCTGGCTTCTGACCTCAGGGGAAGTCTCTATAATGCGATGAACTCTCTGGAGCTGCCTGGGAAAGCTTTCCAAGGGAGGGGCTTGGAGGATGAGTGGATAATGAGGGGGAGGCTTGCCACACAGAGCACAGAATGTGGAAAGTCTGGAAGGCGTGAAAGAACAGGGTGTGTGCACAGACAGCGGGATATTGTGGCGAGGCTGGTGAAGAGAAGCCTGGGTTAAACGGGGGTGTCTCAGGAGATGAAGGTAAAGAAAAAACACTGGGTTACAGTCATATTGTTACCTGCTTTTACCTACATGTAAGAATCACAAAAATATTTGATTTTAAGGACTTATGCAGACTCTTCCTCCTTGAATTTGACCTCGTGTCACCATCTTTACATTTGTCAATTGTATAACCAGTAGACAGATAGAAGTGATCATACTGACGAGGAGTTATACTAAGGACCGTTAACTTCTCCTGTAGTGGATATTTTAGGTATCTATTGAATGATTCAAAACTCAAGTGCTTTTTAGCATGGGGAAACTATTAGTAATAATACCTAGAACCTTTTGGGGGCCTTAACTCTAGGCTAGGCACTGGTCTCTTGCTTTGTATATGTCATCTCAATTAATTCTACCAAGTCCTAAGCAGTAGGTACTTAAAAAATATTTTTTCCAACCCTTTACCTAGATGTAGCAACTGTCAACATGTTGTGACATTCTCATTCTCTGCCCGCCCCCCAGACACTTTTTTCCCTGAACTATCTGAAAATAAGTGGTACACATCATGACACTTACCCATAATACTTCAGCATGAATGTCCTAGGAACAAGGACATTCTCCTATATTATCACTGTACCCAAGACATTTAACATGTTTTGAAGTATTAACAACAAGCATTTAAACAATTGTAAGAATACTAGAGGCCCGGTGTACTGGTGGGGTACTTGGCCTGGCCTGCAGGGATCAGGCCAAAACCAGCTCTCTGACATCCCCCAAGGGGTCCCAGATGATGAGAGGGCGGTTCTCGGGTGACGCACCCCAGAATAGGGCTCCCTCCTCTCTGGTTCCGGGTGTGTCACCCGAGAACCACTGCTGCCAAGTCACTGCAGCTCGGCAGCTCCTGTGTTGAGCGTCTGCCCCCTGGTGGTCATTGCTAATGGGGGGGGGTGGTCGATCTTTTGGTAAAGGATCTCTTTCCCTCTGGAATCAGTGAGCTACCTGTGGGTCATACTTGACAACTGTGTGGATATGCACTCTCTAGGCGTCATTTTTGCATCCACTGATGATCCAATTATGACATTGGTGGTTGCAAAATGATGACATTCTAATTCTTTCTTTCCTTCTATATTGATTAGCTGGCATTCTTCTACAGAGAAGAGCTTTTCTCTTCCATGGACTGTTAATTTTAGTGTTATTATAGACTCAGATTCTTTCTCATTTGATGTGTGGAAGAGCCAACACTGAGTCAAGCAGTCCAACTCTGAAGTCTGTCCTTTAAACGACCTCATTACTCTCCCTCCCAGGAGCTCTGTGCTCCTGGCTCCGCCCTTGCTCTCTTGTATTCTGGTGACTTAGGGTACGGGGTTGGGGCTCTGCTGTTGGGGCCTTAAGAAGGCCTGGAAGCAGCACCATTTTCCTCCTTCATATTTTGTGCTGCCTTCTTGTATAGTCTGAAGACAATCATGAGAATTAGATTTAACATTTAAAACCCAACTAATGGTGTGCTGGTGTGCATGAAGGGAGTCTTTGTGTTTTAATTTCATGGTTTGTTGATGAAAAGAAACTGTTTTTTTTTCTTCTTTCAAACTCACCATCTTAGACTGCGTAGAGATGAAATTCACAACAAATAATGCCTTATGATTATGTGAAAGCCCAAAGAACTTGGTAACTCATTTATATACTTTCAAAGTGGTTTTGTTTCTTTTAAAAAATATCCAGGTTCCCATAAGTATAAGATAAGGGAGACAGAATTAAGCACCAAGGTACCTGTAAATTTCATTCCAGTCACAGGAACACCCAGTGATCCATGGTATAAGGGATATTAGAATGTAACTGCATATTCCATGACTCCTGGACAACATTACTACTTATACTAATATGTCTTGTTAAATGAACTTTTTAGAAGTAAAATGCCCATTCCCAATAAGACCAGACAATGGATTTGTGAACTATCCTGCAAAAGAAGCACTTAGTTACAAGGATAAAGCCACCTATGGTTGCCATGATACCTATGTCTTGGATGGCCCAGAAGAAGTAGAATGCAACAAATTCGGAAACTGGTCTGCACAACCAAGTTGCAAAGGTATGAAATATGGGTGAGGTCTTAAAAATGTCTCTGAATCTATCCAGTGGATCACCCTTACTTGCCCCTTGCTTGTTCCAATCATTTTCTACTTATTGCTCAGACTTGCTTCATAGCTATTGGTGTGTGAAAGACTTTAAGACTCATAGGTGCATGGGGCAGCTTCATGCTCAGCAAGCTCATTTGAAATTAAAGTGTATGAAATAAACAGATCTTTCATGAGCCTTGATAGTATGGTGTAAGAGTATGTGGGCTTCCTATAATGCTTTGAAGTCTTTGCCTATGAATATCCGTTTCTGCTTGGTTCTGGTTGAGATTCTTCTCACTGTTGCAAAAGCCAACCACACAGTCAAGCTACTTCAAGGAAAAGGGGGCTTATAAGTGGGAAACAGGCAATTAGAGGGACATTGAAGAACAGGAAATGAAACACAACCATTTCTCCTGAGAAGTGGAGCTGAGATTGCCACTTTTTTTTCATCTCTCAATGGCTTTCTTGCATCTCCATGTTTCTCTGCTTACTCACCTTGAACTTGCCCGGACTCTACATCAGGACCTCTCAACTAAAGGACTCATCACCAATGCATCTTTTGGGACACTCATTTGAGTTATGTGTCTATCCCTGATATGGTCAGTGGTATGCTTATGCAAAGAACCACAACCTAGCACTATATATCTGCTCAGGTTGCTGTGGGCTGAATAGTGTAAGCAAAAAAGGGAATTAGGCAGGGCAGGCAAAATAACATATGGTTAGTGTCTTAGGTTGTGGTACTTTAGAAGCAGAACCGGAAACAGGGATTTGAGTGCAGTTGCTTTATTAAGTGAGTGTGTCAGGAGAAAGAGAGTGAGGCAGGTAGGATGGAGCAGGAGACTGGTTCTCACACTTCACTGTGCATCAGAATCCCACAGAGTTTCTGACGCGGTAGATCTGGGCTAGGAGCTGAGAATTTGCATTTCTACCAGCTTCCCAGGTGTTGCTGATACTGCGGATCCAATTAATTTTTGAACAAGTATGTGGTCTCAGCTAGCGTCTAGCTTCAGTTCCATCTCCTTGGGAGCTCTGGACCATGAATTCTACCCCCGAGTTGATCCCACCAAGAGACAGGAGGACCTGCTTTTTGTATCTCCTTGTCAGTTAGTCATTGGCTATAGACTGTTCCCTTCTCTGACCCTGGGGTTGGAGACTGATTTGCATTACCTCCTGGGAGAGGTGGCGTCCTTAAGGCTGACGGCAAATTTTCAGAAAAAGGAGTGTTTGTGAGCTGTTATCAGCCAACCCTCACAGTGGCTGATGGGTGGGTACATTAGCTCAATAAATGGGTTCTGAGTGGGCCAGCGTGATCTTACACGCAATGGCGGTATCTGGTAAAAGCCCCTGTTCACCAAAGCCTAGAATCTGCTGCTTTTGCTCTGACCTTCTTGTGTGGCTACTGCAGGGGAAGAAAAGGCCATCTTGGAACCCATGACTAATGGTTCTATGGGTAAAGAACTGCTATCAGGAATGATATTGATGTTATTCAGTGTATACAGTCTTGGACTCCTCTTGTCTTGAGCAATTCATTTCAGATGTACTCATCTACAGGCACAAATGCTACCTTCTCTTTAGGAAAGACTAATAGAACTCCTAAGTCTTAACTCCAACTATTGTCTCTTTCAGCGTCTTGTAAAGTGTCTGTTAAAAAAGCTACTGTGATATTCGAAGGAGAGAGAGTGAAGATCCAAGAAAAATTTAAGAATGGGATGCTGCATGGTCAGAAAGTTTCTTTCTTCTGCAAAAATAAGGAAAAGAAGTGCAGTTACACCGAGGATGCTCAGTGCATCGACGGCACCTTTGAAGTCCCCAGCTGCTTCAAGGGTAAGTCAAACACTGGAACTTTTAGCCGGGACTCCCATTTGCCCCTCACCACAGTTACTGCTTTTATTACACAGTGACCATAAGAAGCCATGTCACTATGGTCACTGAACTTTTAAAAAGAGATGGGGACAGGAGGCGTAGTGAGATGAAAGATGCATTCGGTTTCTTTACTTGAATAAACACTTTTCAATTCTTTTCCTTAATACTCAGGGTTGTGGCTTCATTTGATGAATATTGAAGTGAATTATGCCCATCTTGTATAATTCCAAATTAAGCTTGAATAGCTAATAATAATGATGATGATGATGATGATGATACTGGTAATGATAATGTAATGTTTGCCACCTCTTGGTCCCAAGGTATAAAGAACTCACCCCAATTTATAAAGTGACTTATGGCAATGGTCATTGGTTTATAGATCTTATTATTTTTTCCCCCTTCCTTCAGCAATTCCTAGAGTTTAGAAAGGATCCACGGGAGCATAGTAGTCACCAGAGCAAAATATTTTAAGGAAGATAATTATGTCTGTGTGAGATAAAAACGTGTACAACGGCCAGCATTTAGAACTGCCAACCTTGTAAGATTTCAGGTTTAGGGTTTAAATATCTTTGTTGTATGAAGGAAGGACCAGCAGAGGCTGAAGCTGTCGTTGGCTCTAGTCTAGAAATGTCCCAAGCACGTGGACAGCCCTGTACCAGCAGGCTGGAGAGAACAGAGTTGGGAGCAGGTATAGGGAAGAGGAGAGAGGTCTGAGAAGTGGCCAGTTCGAGAGACAGAGGGAATGATAACTAGTAGATAATATCCACCTCCTAGGTTTGATGATTAGAAACATCATGCATGACATTCAATACAAAGTGCTCAACCAATCACAGTTATTATCATTACAAAGAGTTAGAAATGCATTGAATAAATTGCTGTGTGTGTATTTTCTAAAAAAACACTTTTTAAAATTGATTTTAGAGAGAGGAAGGGAGAGAGAAAAACATCGATTGCTGCCTCCCGCATGCCCCCTACTGGGGATTGAGCCCATAACCCGGGTATGTGCTCTGGCCAGAAATGGTCAGACCTCTTGGTGCTTGTGACAACGCCCAACCAACTGAGCCACACGGCCAGGGCAAATCATTACTCTTCACAACACAGCAGTGCGCTGGTGAGATGTTAAATACCCAACTGACAAAGCACCATAAGCCCGGTACAAATCAGTACAAAAAAATAAAGGTTAGAAGAGGAAAATTAACAAACAAACAGGGCTTTGTTCAGATATTTCTTCAGGCCAGTCTCCCTTCCAGTCTTGAGACAGATGCTGCACGGTTAGTGCACTGGAGAATATATAAAGGGGTGATTCTTTCCCAAATTTTAATCTTGACTCTCAGAGCGATAGAACCTTTTATTTTCTCTCCTGGAAATGACCACCTTATCATTTCCCTGATGCTTTCTCGTGTCACGGAAACCTCACGCTCAGTGGTTTTGTTCATTTCATTCAATTTATTCTGCACGTTTATAAAATGTACTTGATTTGTCTTAGCCACTTAACAAATTTAAGAAATGGTTGTTTCTCACAGAATGTTTACCCCTCTCCCCCGCCCCCCCTGCCCCCCCCCCCCCCAAACAGAACACAGTTCTCTGGCCTTCTGGAAAACAGATGCCTGGGACGTCAAGCCATGCTAAGCTGGTCGTCAGATTCAAACTTCTACGTCATATCTGTGTTTGTCCAAGAAACCTAATGGAAGTGGAAAAAATAAAGTGACTGAATGTACGGCCTTAGCCATTGCATCATTTCTCCTCGCGGGCTTAGTTTTGGTTTTATTATCTGCTTCAGAACCCCAGTATTTGGAATATCATCATCTCATGGCTGTGAAATGCACAGTGTAAGCAATTATGTGGGTAACCCAGTTCCTTTCCCCTAAATCTATCCTCAAATGCTTTCACCTAAAACAACTATAATTCAGTATTTTTCATAGAATGGTCCACAGACCCCCACATCAGTATCACCTGGTACTTATAACAAAGAAAAAATGCTGTACCCCAGAATTTGTGAGGATGGTCCAAAAATCTACACTGATGACATAGTCCCCATATGATTCTTTTGAGAAACATGGCCATGAAGGAATCAGCATGGGCTACCAGTTTAGAAGAACTGGATTGGAACCTAGGAGTCTGCTTTACAAAATCCCTAGAAAAATCTCTCCTCAGCAACTAAAATTCCGTGATCCAGCACGACGTTGCTCCTCTGTTCATATTCAATTCCCCTGCCCGTTTCTCCTTCTGTAGTACATGGTGGCAACACCTGCCCCCGGCTCTCACGGCCTTCCCTCTGCCTGTGCCAGAGCATCTGAATGTTTCTGGAAAAAAGAAAACAAAACCTCATAACTGGCTAATAGGCCCCACTTTCAATTCACCAACACACACGTTACATAAGCCCTCGGCTCTGCCCAGAAATCCTACCATGTTTCTTTAGACTGTTCACTCCTTTCCACTCCAAGGTGGCTGTTTCTCTTCTCAATGCTCCTCAAGCCATATTCTCTCTCCTCATTCTCAACCAATGGCCTTGCTTCTCATTTCACTGAGAAAATAGAAAAGACCCTTTAAAAAAAATCTTGACCCTACCAAATCCATCATCTTATCAGTATCTGTACCAGGCACCCTGCTCTCCATATTGTTAGAATGGATGAACCCTGAGACCCCATATCTCTCCCCCCAACCCTCTCTTCTGGATTTCTTCCCTTTGCACAAAGTTTTCTTTTCTGTTTTTTTGTTAATCTTCACCCAAGTATATTTTTTCCATTAATTTTTAGAGAGACTGAAAGGGAGTGAGGAGAAAGAGAGAGAGAGAGAGAGAGAGAGAGAGAGAGAAACGTCCATGTGAGAGGCAACCAACATTGACTGGTTGCCTCCCACCTGCACCCCAAAAGGGAATGGGGAGTGAACCTGCAACCCAGGTATGTGGAATTGAACCCACGACCGTTTGGTGCGCAGGCCGAACCCACGACCGTTTGGTGCGCAGGCCGACACTCTAACCACTGGGAAACACTGGCCAGGAAACAGAGTTTTCTTTAATTTGTCACATAGTAATTAAAGAACCACTGTTTTCTTTAACTTGTCACATGTTAATTTTAAAGGACCTCTTCCTCATCCCCCCAACATCTCTAGGAATGCAAGGACAGCAGTAAAGACTTATAGCATCTCCCACCGCCCCCCGGTCCCTGGGAGGGAACCGAGGGGGCTGGTCACAGGGAGACCAGTGAAGGTAAGTAATGAAGATTTCTTTTGGCATCTGGTGGGTGGTAACTGGGAGCCTCCCTAATACAGCCCGAGCTCCAGGCCTTTTGCGCAGTCTCTGCGGGCTCTTCTGTGAAAGTCCACACTCGGCTTCCCTCTTCTTTCACAATTGCCATTACCTGCTCGGATCCGCTGAGACATGTGAATACAGAATTTTTGAGGCCCTGTAGCCCAGCTCACACCTGATGAATGAACAGGCTCAATGGGGAATTTTAAACTTAAGTGTTTATTACCTATGACCTGTATTAGGGGTATAACCACCAGGGCATGGGATCAGTCAGAATGGATTGCGACCATGGACTGGAGGGTTGAGGGTCGAGGGGTCAGGGCTGGAGGCCCTCGATGTACCAGGCATTACCCTTGAGTTGTTAGATGTGGGAAAACGGAGGAGGGGGGCCCTTATGGAAGAGCTGGTAGCCTTGTTGTGGTTGGCACTCAGAGTGCCTGGGCAACAGCTACCTACCAACTGGTGCGAAAGCTTTTCAATATTTTAACTCACGGAATGCCTTGCCACACCTGCTTTCAAGAAGGATTGGGGGAAAACCAAATAAACAAAATCAGAAATGAAAGAGGGAAAATGACAAAGAATATAAACATCATAAAAATAATTGTTAAAACTCTGTTCCAGCAAAAAACAAGCACACAGATTTTGTAATTTTATTGTTATACCATCTTTTTACGACTTAATTTTTTAAAGCAGTTTTAGGTTTACAACAAAATTGAGAGGAAGGAAGATACACTCACTGCCCAAACACATCCATAACCCCCTCCCTCCATGATCAACATCACTTTTCAGAGTGAGACTTTAAAAAATTTTTTTTAACCGAAGATGAACCTACACGGACACATCATAACCACCCAAAGTCCATAGTTTACCTTAGGATTCTTTCTTGGTGATGTACTTCCAATGGATTTGGACAAATATATGACACATACCCATCATTATGGAGAATTTTCTCTGCCCTAAAAACCCTCTGGGATCTGCCTACGCATCCCTCCTCCACCCTTGAAACCACTGGCCTTTTTCCTGTCTCCGTAGTTTTGCCTTTTCCAGACTCTCATGTCCTTGGATCCAACGGCATGCAGCCTTTTCCGATGGGCTTCTTTCACTTAGGAACATGCACTTAAGTTTCCCCCACGTCTTTTCACGGCTGACAGCTCATTTCTTAGCGCAGAATAATATTCCATTGTCTGGATGTACCAGTTTGTTTATTACCCATGCACTTACTGGAGGACATCTTGGTTGCTTCCAAGTTTGGGCAGTTATGAATAAAGCTGCTATAAACATCCGCGTGCAGGTTTTTTGTCTGAACGTAAGTTTCCAACTCCTTTGGGTAAATACTCAGGAGCATAATTGCGGGTCCTATGGTAAGAGTAGGCTTGTTTGTTTATTGAGCTACAGTTGACATACGGCATTGTCTTAGTTCCGGGTGTACAACATAATGATTTGAGGCGTGCATGCATTGTGAAATGATCACCACAATAAGTCTAGTTAACATCCATCACCTCATATAGTTCCACTTTTTTCCCCCTCCTAATGAGAACTTTTAGGAGCCACTCTCTTAGCAACTTTTAAATATACAACAGTATTAGCTGTCGTCACCATGCCGACGTTACGTCCCCAGGAGTGAGTTATTTTGTAACTGGAACTTTGTACCTTTTGACCACTTTCACCCAGTGCACCCAGACTATGTTTAGTTTTGTAAGACACCACCAAGCTGTCTTCCAAAACGGTGGGACCATTTTGCATTCCACCACGCCTGCATCGGTGTTTGTTGTCAGCGTTCTGGTTTGGGCCATTCTAATGTGGTTGTCTCTTGTTGCTTTAATTTGCATTTTCCTGATGACCTAATGACACAGAGCATCTTTTCATTGTTTAGTTGACACCTGTATATTTTCTTTGGTGAGGTGTCTGTTGAGACCTTTGGCCCACTTTTAAGATCAGGCTGCTTATTTCCTTCTTAAGTTTTCCTTCTTCATATATTTTGAATAACAGTCCTTTATCAGGTATTGTCATTTGCAAGATTTTCATCCAGTCTGCGGGCTTGTCTTCTCATTCTCTTGAAGTTGTCGTTTGCAATGCAAAGATCGGCTGACTGTATTTATGGGAGTCTTTTTCTGGGTTTCTGTTCTGTTCCACTGATCTGTCTGTTCTTTTGCCAGGACCACACCATCTTGATTACTGTAGCATTATGTCTGTTGTTTGGAAATACCTGGTCTTCAGAATGCTAAAAGCTCCCAAGCCCAGCACTCCTATATTAAACCTACAGCACCCCCCACCTCCCCCTCCCTCACACCCCAGCCTATTCCACAAAGAAGCTTCTGGAATATGGCAAGTCGGTTGAAGATGGCTTTTTGTACCATGTTATTCATTGGAAGGCATCTCAGGCTGCTGGATAGACTTGGATCCCTGAAAAAAAGTAATCAGAGTAGACTTTGGAGCTTAGGCCACAGTACTGATTCCTCTAATGATATTTTCACAGGAAAAAAAAATCTGCTATTTTTGCAATCTGAAGAGGCAATTTGGATTAGAGGAGCCAGCCCGTTAGTAGAAACTTCCCACTTTCTGCCCCTCTATTTAGTGATTATGTGGCCCATTTAGTCCCATAAGTAAACTCTCTTTTCCAAAATGTTTTTTCTTAAACTTTTAGATCACCAAGTTGACTTTTATAAAAATTCAGCTATACCCACCCTCCCTAGCCACAGGCTCCAGTGATCTGCCCGGCTGGCTGATAGTCCAGGAAGCACTAACACCCTTCTCCCTCCCCCCCATCCCCCTCCCCGACCAAAAAATGTTCCCCACCCCCAGGCAATCCACTGAAGGGAGAGTGAAACTCTAACCACAGGTTGCTAGGAATCATCCCATATTTTAGCATGGCTGAATTTCCTCTTCCCATCTGGGCTGTTACTTACTAGCAACTGCAGACCCAGTGAACCCTGTGAGCTGCATGCTTCCTCTAAGACCAATGATCCGCTTCTTCACTTGCATTTTGGCAGGAGGGGTTCTGAATGCAAAGGGGCTGTGTTTTAACTTGTCTCTCCACTGCAACCTAGTTCTGCAAGAAGTTTGCAGTACAGAAAATGAATTCTGTCATTTGTAAGACATTGACCAGTCTTCCAATATACAGGGCCTCATTTCTGAGCCCTCGAACACAACCATAAGTATTCATCAGTGAAATTTCCCACCTAGCAGCCTGAAGATGATTCTTCCTAAATAAGAGACTAAAAAGACAAAAAGAAAGAAAGAAAGAAAAGGAAACAGCTTGGGATGTGTGCATATGTGTGTGAGTATGTCTCTGTGTGTGAGAGTGTGTGTGTGTGTGTGGTGTGCATGCATGTGAACATTTGTCCCTCTTGTGTGTATGTTGTTTGAGTGTGTGTGTGTTGTCTTTGCACATGTGAGAGTATGTGTGCTTGCATGTGTGTGTGAATGTATGATGGATGAGTGTGTCTCTCTGTGTGTGTGTGTGTGTGTGTGTGAGAGAGAGAGAGAAACTAGTTCTTTGTGTGCTAGTGCTGCCTCCTAGTGGCATTTATTACTTTTGAAAGTGCTCACAAAAATGTTGGGAATGAAAAGAAGACAATATTGATTTAAGCTGCCTTGTGTCCAGCACTGGGTAAAATTTTCCATATATCTCACCTTTGTTAAGTCTACCTTTCCAGTCCTGCCATAAGGAAGGTAAAGAAACTGAAGCTTAGGGAGATGATGTGACTTGCTTTACCTGGTCACAGAGCTAATCAGTGACAGGACCAGATGTCCAACCTGAAGGTTGGACTCTGTCTTTTCTACGATTCGTAGACTGCTAGTTGGGTTATGAATTTTCCCAGTGGCTTCCTGGAATTCTTAGTTTAGGGAGTGAGGCTGAAACAGGTTGGTAGATGTTTTTATAGGTGATGGACGCTATGAAGTTCTCTAGTAGTTGGTTACCAGTTTGTATGGACACTGGCTGGGGCGATATGCATATTATTGAAAGGGAGGGAGGACAAATAGCCAGTTCATCTCTGTTCATAGCCTTGAGCACGGAGTGCCTAGGAAAGCAGGGGGTAAGGATGGTTTGGTGAATGTGACTTTGTTCTGGCACAGGGAAGTGATCAGAACCTTTGTGCGAAAGGTAGTGGCTCTCTTTTTCCGTAGTGAAGAAAAGAATATATGCCTTGTAATTCCCAGTTTGTACAGCTATTTGTGGGATAGGTCATACTTTTATGACCAGTAAATGGGAAGTTCGGAATCATTTTCTATCCAATTTAAGGGATTTACTGGCTGCAGGATTATTCTGATATTTAGCTCTAATGTGTTTATGTAATAATCATCATTCTTGATATTTACAAATTGCTTTCCATTTAGATTGCTAAGCATCACTCATGCATTTCATTCCAATGATACAAAGTATCTTAATAATGTAAATGGTGAATCACTGACTGCAATGTGATTCTTTAGAACATCAGCTTATGTATTAGTACTGTGTACAGAACCATTGCTAGTTTTGAAACAATAAATAAAAGTGTGGAAGCTACGCATATCGTGTTAAATCCCAGAAAAATAGACAAAGGGCTAATGAGAAACTTTGCAGAAGAATAAAAGGAAAGGACTGACAGAGATATTAACATTTCAACTTTTCTAACAGTGGAAAATGAAAACTAAAGAGATACTTTTTATGTACATACAACTAGCACAGATTAGAAAAAATTAGTAATGTGAGACAGCCACTCTCAGGGACTCCTGAGGGAGATTACAAATTTGCAAAAAACATGTTTGGAAAGCAATTTGACAGTACTGATCAAAAGCCTTTTTTTGTTGTTGTTTTTCCCCCCACAGGAATATCTTTTCTGGAGATAGCTGAAACTTCAACCAGCATTATATATAAGAGCCAAAAATTGCTAATATCCAATCACAGGAGAATAATTAAGCAAATGATGTTGTATTCTAACGATGGAATAAGTAGACTTTAAAATGATTTATATACTTTTTATTATTTTATATACTATAATTTTAATTATATATAAATATATGTGATTTGAGAAAAAATATATAATTATTAACAGTCATTATTTTTTAATTATAGGATTACACATCATTTTTATTTTCCTCTTTAAAACTTTTAATTTCCCTGTAATCGAGCTAAAACTTTTATAATTTGAAAAAAATGCCATTAAAAAAATCTCAGTCTAGAAAGAAAAATTTCATTTCTCTTTACAGTTAACACTGGATTATTTTTGCTAGTAAGTGGAAATAATTGCCTGACAATTCACCACAGTGACCCAAAGTCAGTAACATTTGTTCTTATGTCTTTTTTTTTTATTTCTTAAAGTATTACAAAGAGTATTACACATGTCTCCTTTTTTTCCCCCCTTGACATTCCCCTGGCCTCCCCCACCCCCAGTGTCTTATGTCCATTGGTTATTCTTATATGCATGCATACAAGTCCTTCGGTTGATCTCCTACCCCTCCCTACCCTCCCCAGGGTTCCCACTGTAGTTTGACAGTCTGCTCAATGCTGCTCTGCCTCTGCATCCATTTTTGTTCATCAGTTTATAATGGTCTTTATTATCCATAAATGAGTGAGTTCATGTGATATTTTTCTCAGCTTCCCAGGGGCCGTCTCAGTCTCACAGGGACCGTCTCAGCCTCACCAGGGCCGTCTCAGCCTCACCGGGGCCGATTCAACCTCACCGGGGCCGTCCCAACCTCACCGGGGCCGTCTCAGACTCACCGGGGCCGTCTCAACCTCACCAGGGCCGTTTCAGCCTCACCGGGTCCGTCTCGACCTCACCGGTGCGTCTCAGCCTCACAGGGGTCGTCTCAGCCTCACAGGGGCCGTTGCAACCTCACACAGTGACTGTGTCAAGCAGCAAGGATGGACCGGCTTCCGGCAATAAAACAGAAAACTCAAACAATAGTGTTTTAACCAAAATGGAGGTAACCTATAGGTCTCTGCTATAGTTAATATAATTTATAGAGCAGGAGTTAAAAATATAGATATCATCAAATTTAATACTTATAACAAAATGCAGGCCTAGTTCATTCTGAATTATCTTTATAATTAGGAAAATGTCATATTTCCCATGTTTTACATAGGGAATAATTGAATTCACATTGTTCAGTATTATCTAGACTAATACTTAATTTTAAGTTTACCTTTTGAAAATAAGCAGATCCTTCTCTATATGAGAAGTATAGCATACTTCATTCCCCACACAGGAAAGAAAAACAATTTATTTTTTAGGGTGATGTGTCCATTATCATCAATTATATTACCATTTGATTTTTAAAAATGGAAGTAAAATATTATTTGTTTATGAAACAAACCTTTTACTTTCATTGAAGTCATTTGTAGCTGATAGGAAATAATGTTCTCAATGGCAATAATGTTTCAATTTTAATACCTTTTTAAAATCAACAAAAAAATGACATTCAGTATATATTTTCTGTATATATTTTCATATCCGACTTTATAATTAAGCTAGACCTATCAGATTTAGTCTCTTAGAAAGAAATTTGGATTCAGAAAAGTTAGTCTTCCAGGCCTCTTGAATGGAAGCTGTAAACTAGGAAGTGATGGGTAGCTGTATTCCACTCCAGGTGCAGAGAAAAGCACAAAAGAGCAATCTGCATTTATTCTTTGATTTAATAAACATTTATGGATTGTCTCTACATGCTGGGTACTCTGCAATGCATTGGGTCTGCAATGGTGAACCCAACGTATATTGTTCCTGTCCTATGGAGTCTAAAAAAGGATGGTTGATATTAATATCTTATTACAAATTTTGATAAATACAATGAAGAAAAAGAACAGGGGGTTTTGAAAGAGAATAAGGGTGGTCTGAGAATCAGTGAAGGCTTCTCTGAGGATGTGAGAGTTCCAAAAGTATATATTGAGCTGACACATTATTATCCTTCTAGACATAGAAGTCATATTAATTGGTTGCTATAGATATCTGGCCATAAAATGTCTATGCAAAACTGTATTTTTTAGGCCACATATATTGCATCAGTTATAAAAAGAGTCTTTATATGGCTTGAGGTCCCTGAATGGAGTCTGATTCCAGCAATTTGCCCCCAAATACACCTGAAGGTCCACAGGGTGGGTCTCATGTGTGCTCTTTATTTTATGAAATTATTATATGGTGTGCATCATTAAAGTTTCTCCAAGTGTTTGTAGCGGTGAGGGTGTTACTCTTATTCTCATTTCTTGCCTTTGATGCTTGATGAAGTCATTCCAGCTCAGGCTACTTTTTATTAAAGCCTGCCCGAGGTTGTTGGAGCCCAGTGTTAAGGTCAATGATGACTGTACTGAGTTTGCTGTCTTCAGAAATTATGGATACAAATGCTACTGATGGCTTCTGTTCTCAATGTTTAAATGGATATAAACCCACGGAGGAGGAGTTCTGAACTTAGGCTCCAGGGGTGGAGTTCAGACCTTTGGGGAACCCTTTGATTTGGACACACATTTTGGGGTATGTGGGCAGTTGGTGATGGTGGGGTAAGGGAGGTAAGTCATAGCTTTTTATGATTTCAGAGGAAGTTCTTCACCTCAAAGGACTAGGCATCATTTATTACAACAAGCGGAGGAGAGCTGGAAGTCAAACCATGGTCAGCTCTGTGCTTTATGTAGAATCACCCACCTTTCCTTCAATGTTTCTATACTGTCATTGAACCAGATCTGCTTACCATCTCTTAGGATGAGTTATAGGATGGCCCTTGGTTCTCACGTAAGGAGATTCCAAGTGGACACGAACCACTCCTCTAAACATGACATATAGGTTGAATGCAGCTCAGGCTCAAGCTAAATATGTAGGACATAACAATAAAAACCCTCCATGCATATCTTAATATTTTTGTTTGCACAACTATATGTATGTATGTACATATAAGTACATATGAGTGAAAAAGGGACAATCTGCTAGTTCTTGAAAATGAAAAGGGAGATTTTCTCATCTTTTTACTTTTACCTATTAGAGAAAATATTTTAAGAAATTTACTTTCTTAATATACATTTCTTTACTTTTTAACTTTCATATTTTTTTCTGCTGCAATTATTTCCTCTCAGATGAACGTGACTTTGTTGTATTTTCCTCTTGATCCTCTTTTTTCCCACTTTTCTGCTCATGTTCATTTAGACATCATTTGTCAAATTCATTTCATGTTCTTCCGGCAACATGGTTACATATTTTAACCACTGAATGGTCAATGTCCTGCAATTGCATGTGTTCGATTCTCAATACAAATGATCTAGATTACTAATTATTTGTTACCTATAAACATGTTCAACTATGCTTTTAAAAAACTAAACATTCTTAAAAGCATTTCATACCTTTTCTTTCCCTTAGCCTTCATGATTTGTCATTGAAACAATGAAGAACTGTTACCTTTTTCTTGTAGTGGGATGGGTTTGAAAAAACCCCTTGGAAAGAATATGACTCTTCTTTGGGAGTTTGAAAGTAGGTAAAAATGAATGAATCTTCTCTTTTCTTTATGGAAAATTGAAAAGATGCCTCAAGCTGTGCTTGAGTTTGATTTGGCACCACCCTGAGTGTATTGCATAGACACAAAAGAAGGAATCCCGTTGTGAAATTAGATGAAAAACAGTGGTGAGTGTTGTCACAATTTAAATGTTGTTTCTGCCTGTATATTTAAAAAACATAGTTCAGAGTTTCCCCAGCAATGTAACAGAAGACCACAGAGCACCACAACATAGCAATGCGGACATGGAGACCGCCCTGGGGAGGTGGAGACTCTGGGAGCAGCAAAAACACATTTTCCACTAGATCTTGTTATTCTGCACAGAATTGGTAATCAAAAAGCTTTTTTATTTTATTTCAGCATTTTCAGAATTTGGGGTCAGGTTTTTCAGACCTCAGATAGTTCTGAAAGCCACCCCCGCCCCCCAACAAAACAAAACAAAACAAAAAGGTAATGCCCATCTGGGTTGTGAGAAAGACACCAGGCAGTAAGTTCTCACGTTTTTAGACTCATTCAATGCCTCTCTCTGACCAAACAAAGGCCACACCCTTCAGTGACCGTCCTCCAGTAATCCCATTTTTTGCCTTTTCGATGTTCTTCCTCCAAGCCCCCCGTGCCCCCAAGCTACTTTTGTGGTGCTGGGGGGCCGCATGGTCCAGGTATAGGTCCTGGGACCTGCCTAGAAGCCACCACCAGGCAGGAACACGAGCTGGAACCTGCGCGCCGGGGACCCGACCGTTGCCATGGCAACGGCGCTGTGCCCCTTGGCAACGCTGAGGCCGAGGAACGCGAGCGCCGGAAGTCGCTGCCTCCGAACTGCTGGACGGTGGCTGTCGTAGGTCCCAGTGTCGCCATGGCAACGGCGCGCCGCCGGCCGCCGCCGAAGGGGTGGGAAAGGGGGCGGGGAATGCGAGCGCGGAAATCCCCGCCCCCGGCCTGCAGGGCGGCGGAGACGCTGGCGGCCCGCAAGGATTTGAAACCGTTTGGCGGCGGCGACAACGGCGGCGGCCCATCGGGAAGCTTGCATGTAGGGGCGCCAGGTTCTTGTTTTCCCCATTTTCCCTCCCCAGCCCCTGTCCCCGGGTTCTGGGGTGGAATTTTGCCTGGGGTGGCGGCCGCCCCGCCCGTGCGGGCTGGTGCGGGGAGGGGCGTCGCCCCGCAGGCCCCGGGCGGGTTCTCGAGGCCCGAGGGGCGCGCGCTGCGTTCGGGGGTCTCACTTGCTGAGGGCGGTCCGGGCCGGGCGAGGGCTGGGAAAGTTCTGCGTCAAGTTTGACAAGCGGTCGACGTGACGAGTCCAGGAGCCGGACCGGAGGGCTGGCGGCTCGGGAGGAAATCCGCGTGTGGGACCCGCGGGGGGAGCGGCCTCGGAGGCCCACGGCTGCCCTCTGTGGCCGGGAAGTGCCTCCCGGGCACGGCACCCTGCACTTGTCACTCTCCTCCCACAGCGGGACCCGCGGCCCCACCCGGGATTTCGGGCCGAACCGGTGTGCTGGTTCCTTGGTGGGAACGGTTCGCCTCACAGCCCCTGGGGAAGCGGGCCCTGCCCAGCATCAGGTGGCGGAGCTGCGGAGAGTGTCTGCGCTGATTGATGGTTTTTAAGTGTTGCAGAGAGGAACTTCAGTAAACACGACCAGTTCTTACTCCGATCACTGTGCGGCCATGTCTCTTACTTGTCCTGAATATTTAAAGATGAGTCCAAATGACATAGAAAAGGCACGCGCAAGGACAGGCGCCTTTTCCTAATGGTGCAGCGGAGTCGGGGCACGGGTTCCGGCCCAGCGGGCACGTTCCGTGGGACCCTTGGTCAGTTCCCGAACCCCGCTGAGCCTCAGTTTTCCTCCTCCGTGAAATGGCCGCGAGCTCCTGCCTGTCTCCGAGGGCGGTGACTGCGATAGGCTTGCAGAGCACACACCATGCTCCTGGCACAATCAGCCCAGGCTCTGGTAACGGTCCGCACCCCCAGATGTGTAAGCCAGGCGAACACGCACCTGGAAGACTTGGCTGCACCGAAATATGCATTTCACGTTTTCTTTAATGGCCCACCCTGTATTTGAAATATGGTTTGATTGAACAAAATTGATGACACGCCACTTTCAGGAATATGTTGATTGTGTTTGGCAAGGGGCAGGATAGACTGAGGTGTACCCTTTGTTTAGCAGTTGTGGCCACTTTTCCCCCCAAGGCTTTCCGTGTTTGTGACTTGCTCAAGCTTTGCTGACGTGTTGCAGCTAAGCACCTTGAGAAGGTCTTAGCCCCTTTTGTAGCTGTCCACATACAATCGGGTTTAAAAAAAGACAATACCAGTGAGTTAAATGTAAGACGTGATCCAAATATAGATTATAGCTATGAGCAGGAGTCACTCAATTTACTTGTTTGCTTTTGAAGTAATTTATGTGACTGGTAGGCACACTCTAAGCCTAAATCAGTGATACAGCTTTATTTATTTTTTTCAATTCTGATAATTTAAATCTGCAATTCTAATAAATAGCAACAAAACGGTTTGATTAGCTGGAACTAAGTAGATATAATTTATTTATAAGATGTAATTTGTGTAGCAAGAATTCCTTGAAGGTTTGAAATTGTAAATTAATTTTTTGTTTTTGCTCTTTGCATTTCATTATTTTGTTGGGGAATAAAAAAGGGATGAGGAGGCTGGGCTGATGTGGCTCAGTGGTTGAGCATTAATCTATGAACCAGAAGGTCAGGGTTCGATTCCCGGTCAGAGCACATGCCCAGGTTGCGGGCTCCATCCCTGGTATGGGGCGTGTAGGAGGCAGCTGATCAATGAATCTCTCTCATCATTGATGTTTCTTCTCTCCCTCTTCCTTCCTCTCTGAAATTAATAATATATATATATATATATATATATATATATATATATATATTTTTTTTTTAAAGGGATAAGGAGAGGCAGATTTTTTCCTTTTACCAAATATTACATTGACTCTTTACTCTGGTTTTTAAAAAATGTATATCCAGTATTGTATGTTATTATAGCAATTCTGATTGCCTTTCTAATTTTCAAGATTTTATTATTAGTTGGAGATAGTGCTGACGTATAGGCAAGTGGCCAAGTGGTCAGATATCATGAATCTGACAAGGATTTCAGAATTTTAATCTGAGCTTTGAGCTTAATTTCATGGCTTTAAGTGAGTCTTTTAACTTTGAATTTAAGTTTCCTCTAATGTTAAACACTACCATCTTTTGCCTGTGTTAAAGGACTTATTGAGTGAATCTTATTACAAATCTTTTGGCTTTAGCCCTAACTATGGGTACTCTCAGGCAAATGTTTGAGTGCAAAGGCAGGATGGTTAAGCCTGGGAGTACACTTCTAGGCCAGAGCTGTGCTTAAAATTCTGGGTTTATGAGTTTCCATTTGTTTGTTCATCCATTTGAAAAGTTAGTTTTCAGCTTTATGATTTAACATCCAGCCGTGGTATCATAGCCTTCTGTTATCAAGTACATAACTGATGTAGTTATGGAGGAATGCAGTTAGGAATATTATAGGAATTCGAAACAAAGCAAACGAACCAAACAACCCCAAGCCAACTAACCCATCAAAATAATATTATCTTAACCAAGTCTTGAATGTGAAAATGTGTTTCTTCTATAATGCAGAATGTAGGGTGACCAGTTTTGGTAATTAGAATTAAGGACACATAATATTTCTATTCTAGAAGACCTATTTGGTACTCAGAATGGGATCTTTTTTTAAAATATATATATATTTTTATTGATTTTAGAGAGGACAGAAGAGGGAGAGAGATTTAGAAACATCAATGATGAGAGAGAATTACTGATCGGCTGCCTCCTGCCCGCTCCCCACTGGGGATCGAGCCCGCAACCCGTGCATGTGCCCTTGACCGGAATCAAACCTGGGACCCTTCAGTCCGCAGGCCGACGCTCTATCCATCGAGCGTCGGCCTGGGCCAGAATGGGATCTTAAAAAACAAACACCCTAGTCATGTAAAAGTGGGACATTAATCCCTTACATTAACATTTATTTACCAA
This sequence comes from Myotis lucifugus, assembly GCF_000147115.1. Taxonomy (NCBI): domain Eukaryota; kingdom Metazoa; phylum Chordata; class Mammalia; order Chiroptera; family Vespertilionidae; genus Myotis; species Myotis lucifugus. The sequence continues at coordinate 2,839,207 of NW_005871148.1, read as the reverse complement.
TCAATTCTTCTTCCGTTTCTAATACACAGCACACAATGTGCTAGGTATCTACTGAGACATATAAGTCGTGGTCCCTGCCTTCTAGGAGCATCTCGGATGTGGAATACATGCAAGTAATACACAGATGTGTTAAAAAAAAACTAGCTTGATAAATACTGCTGCACAGATGTGAGCAGTGCACACTGAGAATGGAGTAACAGTGAGTCTGCGATAAGTGGGACAAGCTTTACTCAGAAGGGACACTTGCGCTGCATGTATCAGATTCCAGACGGAGGGAACAGCCAGTGAAAAGGATGTGAACACATATAAGGGCTTGGAGTGTTTGAAGAATGGCGAGCCAAAGTGTGTGTGTGTGTGTGTGTGTGTGTGTGTGTGTGTGTAGATGTGTAGGGAGGGGTCAGAGATGGGCTCAGGATGGAAAAGTACGTGTAGACCTAACTTTGAATTTAGAAAGCATCCTGTTGTCACAAGCAGCCAAGAGAAGTTTTTATGTGGGGAATGATAGGGTTAGTTTTATACTTAGGAACCGTAGTCTAGTACCAGTGAGGACTAAAGTAGGAAAAAATACAGTTGGCTGTAGGTAAGTGATCAGAAGGGCTTTCTCGGAGACCATGGCAGCTAGAATAGAGATACAGGCAGGGTTGGAGGTATTTCTGAGTATTTGTGGATGTATTAGTTTATGGGGGTTTAAGAAATGGGAACAGACAGTGGGGCTGGAAAGTTTGGCACAGTGAGGAGGCTGTTGAGAGGTGTTTTTAGGGTTAGAGAGACAAGTTCATGCTTCGGATACAAGTTCATGCTTCTGTTCTCTAAGAAGTAAGTTGAGAGGTGGAGGGAATAGCATTTTGTGGTGTAACCATTCGGCAGTTACTTTTTCCATGAAGCAGGAGGTTAGATTTTTGAAATTGAGAGTGAGCGCTTTATTTAAGGGACTTTAAGATGTCTGGTAAAAGCTGCTTTCTGGAGTAGGAGACAGTAAAACACTCCTGTGGATTGAGGTAAGATTGGAAGCCATCTGACTACAAGGCAGTGCTGTCTTTCTCCCACAGCCCTCAGTTAGGGAACGAAGGAGGGTGTCAAGGGGTCGAAGTCTTGTTGAGTTTAGTAAAGAGAAGGTTGAGTGGAGTAAGGAGACAGTAAAAGAGAATAAGAAGCTGTGATGAGATAGAAGGGTCAGGGAGGTGACGGTGATGAGAATGGAGAGTAAGGTGTAGTCAGATGGTGGGAACCTCCTAAGAGGGGACTTTCGGGTTGTGGCTGAAGAGCAGTAGGCATCTCAGAAACTGTTTTCCTTCCTGGGCAAGGTTGTGGGAGAGAGTTTAAGACTCCAGGGAGCACATGCATGTACTTGGCAGAAGACTGAAAACCGTGGTTCATGTCTAGACGGAGGGAAGCCAGGCCAGCCAGCGAAAGCTTCCTTACAGAGACAGGGTAGCGAGAACTTTCTATGAAGAGGCTGTTGATAAGAAGATGAAGATACCATGGTCAATACCAGAAGCTGCTTTAGCAGTGGGAGGGCCGTCTGTGGAGTAAGAATGCCTGAGGCAGAACAGAGCTTTATTCTAAATGTGTAATTTGTAAATTGAATCAATGACACTTGGAGACCTTACATAATGTAGGGGTAGTCCACATCCCTACCAAGACAGTTCATTACATAGAGGAACATGTTGAGTGTGGATATGTTTTTAACTTAAGGAACTTTGTCAAAATCTACATTTCTGATTTTTTTGGGGATTCATCCCTTTATCATCAATGTTTTCTTGCTAATTAGGAAGAAATACAAGGACCAATATTTTAAGTTTTTTTGAGGAGAGTTATAAAATTTAAATGTACATAGTTAAAATCACTTTTTGGGGGGATACAGTTCTATGAGTTCTTACACATGCATAAAGTAGGGTCTTGCAGCCTCCTCCACAGGCAGTATGCTGACCAATTCCAACACCTACATACTTGCCCTGTGCCGCCTCTTCCTGTCCAGGTCTCCCCCAATGGTAAGCCCTGTGGACCACTGATCTGTTTTCCATGCTCAAAAATGTTGTCTTTTCTAGAACGTCATGCAAATGGGTTAATATAGTAGGTAGCCTTTCAGGAATGGCTTCTTTCACTCAGCATAATATGTTCGAAGTTTTTTTTTATGTTGTCACGTGGATCAGTAGCTCATTCTTTTCTGTTGCTGAGTACAGTTTCATGTTGTGTTTTTGCCATAATTTGTTTATCCATTCCCCAGGTGAGGGACCTTTGGGTTGGTCCTAGTGTTTGCTGATTACGGAAGGAAAAAACTGCTATAACATTACATCAGGTTTCTGTATAAATATAGATTTTGTTTCACTTGGGTAAATACCAAAGAGTGGGATTTCTGAGACATGGTAAATGTATGTTTAACTGTGTAAGCAGCTCCTAACCCAGGGGTGGGCAAACTTTTTGACTCAGGGCCACAATGGGTTCTTAAACTGGACCGGAGGGCCGGAACAAAAGCATGGATGGAGTGTTTGTGTGAACTAATATAAATTCAAAGTAAACATCATTACATAAAAGGGTATGGTCTTTTTTTTTTTTTTTTTTAGTTTTATTTATTTCAAACAGGCCGGATCCGGCCCGCGGGCCATAGTTTGCCCACGGCTGTCCTAACCTGTTTTCCAGCGTGGTTGCACCATTTTGCATTCCTACCAGCAGTGCATGAGGGTTCCTGTTCATTGTTCTTACCAGCACGTGCAATTGTTTGCATTTGTTGTTTTAGCAGTCCTACTAGGCGTGTAGTGATATCTCATTATGGTTTTAATTTGCATTTCCCTAGTAACTAAAAATGTTGAGCATCTTTTCATGTGCTTACTTGTCATCTGTGTATCTTCTTTGGTAAAGAGACTAGCTTTTTGCTGATTATTTTTATTGGGTTGTTTGTTTTATGGTTTTGAGAGTTCTTTATACTAGTAAGTCCTTTGTAATTCACAAATGTAATTCACAAATCTTTTCTTTGAGTCTGTGGCTTTTCATTTCAGTACTTTAACAGAGCCCTTTGCAGAGCAAAAGTTTTTTGTTTTGCTGAAGTCCAATCTGTCCATTTTTTCTTATATGGTAGTGCTTTTTATGTTGTATCTAAAAAATCTTTGCCTTTTTCAGGGTCATGAAAATTGTTCCCTATATTTTCTTCTAAGAGTTTTGTAATTTGACATTTTACACTTAGGTCTGTGATTTATTTTGAGTTAATTTTTTTTAATATACTATGAGATATAGGTTGAGGTTTGTATAATTTTTTTTTTGCAGATGGATGTCCAGTTGTTATAGCATACTTTATTATAAAAACTATAATTTCTTCATGAATTTTACCTTTGTTGAAAGTCAGTTGTCCACATTTTACTGGTCAATTTCTGGACTCTAGTCTGTTCTATGGGTCCATCTCTCTATCCTTTTACCAATACTACATTGTCTTGACTACTGTACCTCTTAAAATTGGGTAACGTGAATCCTCCAACTTTGTTTTTCTTTTTCAGAATTCTAGTTTTTTTTTTACTTTCTAAAATTAAATTTTAGAGTCAGCTTGTTATATATACAAAGAATACTGCTGGGCTTTTGTTTGGAATTGCATGAAATCTATAGATCAATTTGGGGAGAATTGGTATTTATAATGCTAATGAGTTTTCTTTGATCTCTTTAATCAGTTTTGCAGTTTTCAGCATACAGACCCTCAATATTTTCATTTTAAATCTTCTACAGACTGAATTATGGAAATGGAAAGTGAAGAAGAACAATGGGAGAAGCTGGATGCGGAATTTGATCACTTTGTGGTAGATATGAAGCCTTTTGTTTTAAAATTACCCCATAGGCCAGGTAAGATTATGTTTAAAAATTAGATTCTTAAGGTTAATTGTTTCTTATATTATTTCATGAAACCAATGATCCATCAAAATGGAAATAAAACTGAATTCTTTTAATAGCACTTTTTATCTTAAGCTGATGTGGGATTGTTTACTTTGAGCTGTTCAAGGGTAAATAGAAATTTAGTGATAATGTCCTACTAAACCATGGAAAGGTTGTGATACCCCTTCTTATATGTCATGAGCTTAAAGCCCAGGGATCTCTAAAGTTTGCTAAAACTATTTCTTCCTGCATCTTTTTTTCTCCCACCATGGGAATGTTTCCTCTTTCAGGAGCCTACAATCCACCTGCTCTTTGACCCTTTTGTTTATAACAGTGGAAAAGAATTTATTGGTCTTGTATGCTTTGGGTTGCCGGAATAAAATGAAGTGTGGATGAGTTTTTGTTGTTATCTTGTCTCCAGTTTATGGCTTCTTATCTTTAATTATAGAATGAGAGTCTTTGTTTCAAGTCAAAGAATTTTCAAGTAACACAAGGTATGCAGAGCAATTGGAAAGAGTTTGGGGGGCCAGGGAGATTCTCTGAGTTATACTGAGCATAAGATTGGCTGTAAAGGTAAATCTGATTGGCAGCTTTTGAGTGGATCATTTGGAATGGGGCCAAGAAACTGGTTTTTACTCGGTCCAAATTTCCTATTTCCCTAAGGTGTCCAAGGGAACTCTATATTCAAAAATGAGGAACCAAGTCAGTATTAGATATTTATTGCAAGGAGCTGCACTGGGAGAAGGGAGGGGGTGAGTTATGCATTTTGTGGTCATCCGTTGTTCTAGGCCCTGCCACTTTTTTAAAAAAATCCTCACCCGAGGATATGTTTTTTATTGATTTATTTTTAGGGAGAGAGGAAGGGAGTGAGAGAAAGAGAGAGAGAGAGAGAGAGAGAGAGAGAGAGAGAGAGAGAGAGAGATTGATCACTTGCCCCCCATATGCGCCCTGACTGGGGATTGAACCCACAATCTTTTGATGCTCCAACCAACTGAGCCACCTGGCCAGGGCCAGGCCTGCGACTTTTCCTGGTCCACGATGTCTTGGCATGGGCTTCCCTCCAAGCTTCTTCCTCTATCCGCTTGCCCTTCAGACCAAAACCTCTTCTCTCTTCCTCTGCTGTTCTTCACAATGGTAATTTCATATCTCACAGCTCATTCATGATTTGTTGAGTTAGTATTTAATGATGTTTTTATACTGTTAATCATCTTTTGATATTCAGTACCTTTTTTTTCTTTTTGTCTTAGATCTGCTGATTAGGAAAATTTTTTAATTAAAATCTCCCATTATAAATGTATTTCAAATCAAACTATTGTCATATTTATCTTCTTTTAAAAATGGATTTTAGGTACAAGAATTGATTGGATTGTAATCTTTGGTTCATGACATATTGTCTATATTGGTACATCCTTTGCCTTCTCTTATTTAGTTAATTCTTAATGAACACTTGGAAATCACATACCAATCAAGAATCTAAACAACTTACATCTTCTTGTAGCTAAAATCTACTTTGGGAAATGGTTTTTCCCAACATTTTAAGTAGAGGAATGAATTCTTTTGTATTAATCAAGTTGTACTGAATTCTAGCCTTTCCAAAATTAGATAGATTTCAGTATGCTGCTGGGCATATAGAAAATATACAGTTTGAAAAAGTGATTACTTAAGTTTATCAGTTTCACTTTTGCATTTTTTTGGCATAAAGTATGCCCAATATTTCATGAAGTTTGCTTTGTGATTATATAATTTCAAAGCTAAAAATACAAAAGTTTTTTAGAGGCTAGCTTTCATACCTGTAGTGATAAATCCAGTACGAGCAAAGTAGTAAATCCGGCCCCAGCAATTTTTGTAGGTAAAACAATAAATGAATATGACCTTTAGAAACTAAGAGATTAAAGCAGGCTTATGATTTGTGTTAGGTATATAATCCTCAAATTGAGTTAGACTGATAAAAGATTAGTGTCAAAGTAGTTTTCATGAGACCTAAAAGCGATTCTGTGTCATGTAAGATAAGATAGTCAATAGGTCATTATATGTGGATTAATGTGCTGTATTTTTAAGGCAGTTTCTAAAAGGATAATTATTTTACAAAATTACATGTAAATACCCTTCAATTATTTTTAGAGAGGTTAAAAGAAAACCCTAAATAAATCAACTATAAGTCCCTGAAAATTATCAGCTTTAATAAATAAAACATTTGAGATTTAATTTTAGATTAAGTTTAAATGCTTAAATAAATAAGATTGCATTTTATCTCTCTCTTGGTTTGTATAATGAGAATTATAGAATTTTCAGAACAACTACAATTATTTTAGAGATGTTTTTACAGCAAACTTTTTATCTCACTGCTTTATTTGACAGTAATCCAGAGATTTTATTTTTGAGAAAATATTTTTTTGCTTATGTCTTGCCTGATTACTAATGAACTGGTAAACTCCAGACCAAGAGTTGGCAAATTGTAGCCTCTGGAGCAGATCCAGCCTGCTGCCTTTTGGTAAAGTTTTATTAGAAAACAGCCATGCCCGTTTGGTTACATGTGGTGTGTGACCGATTTCATGCTCCAGTGGCAGAGGGAGCAGCTGTGCCGGGGGTCACAGGCCTGCAGAGCCTCACTGTTTACTGTGTGTCCCTTTACAGTGAATTTGCCGACCCCTGCTCTAGGCAGGAGCAGATTTAGATAGGTCTTTCACTTAGTGTTTGTTTACTGACAAATCAAGTCTCTAATATTGCCTATGTATTTCTAGAACGGCAGAGGTGTGCACTTTGGATTAGAAAGCTGTGTGAGCCTTCAGGAACAGGTGCAGGAATAATGGGCAGGAAGAATCGGAACCTGTATGCAAAACTGTTACTGCATATGCTTAAGCGAGGAGTGATTGAAGGCCCTTTTATACACCGACCTGAACCTGGGACACTAAAAACTTTACCTTCGTACATGGTAGGTGTCATTGACCAAAAGGTGAATTAGTTTAGTTTCTTAAAAACTGCCAATTTAGACCAGCCGGGGTGGCTCAGTGGTTGAACCGGGAGGTCGAGGTTCAATTTCCGGTCAGGGCACATGACTGGGTTGTGGGCTTGGTCCCCAATGTGGGATGAGTAGGAAGCAGCCGAACAGAGATTCTCTCTCATCACTGATGTTTCTATCTTTTTCTCCCTCTCTCTTCCTCTCTGAAATCAATAAATATTTTTAAAAACCTCTGCCAATTTATCATACCATTTGGGAATGGTCATATTAGTAAGTAACAAGTTCTAGATAATATGTTAGTTAAAACAAATGTGTTTTTTTTTCTTTCTGATTCAAGTTTTTCTACCTTGAATAGAAATCAGATATTGGCCTATAAGCGGCCTATACTTACTGATTTAGTCATTCCATAATATTATACAATATTTCTAAAAATTTTAAAGTGCAATTTTAAACTTGAGCCTTACTTTTCCATTGTTTATAATAATATTTTATGTATGTCAGGAAATTTTAGTTATTAAACTCTTTCATATTTAAAAATTTATGAGAGGTCAGATTGAGTGACTTCTAAAGTTCCTTTCTACTTTAATAAAATGACAACAGTAAGTTGGAGTTTAGAAGTGACTTCCTGCACTTCATTTAGTTTCATTATCAGAATCAGGGTTGTGAAAAGGCAGTTACAATTATACTTGGTTGATGAAGTGTCACTGTCTTGGTTTGTATGGTGTTTGAATACTTGAGAAATCTGGCTGGAGTTCTAGGGATTGGTAGTTGCTGTTAGGATATTTTAAGATTTTTTAAAATGATATTTTAAAATTTTATTTTAACAGTTAATTTACACCAAAAATTTACTCAAGAGGCATGTTGCACAATTAGACCATAATATGCTATCCATGGAAGAATGCCAAAAGTTTTAATGCTATTCCCAATCACATGAGAGACATACATTTTGTTTAAAATCATTAGTCTTTGGGACATAGTTATTTGACTTAATATTTGATTAACCATTGAAGTGACCATCTCATTTAAAAAGAAATTGCTATGCATGTTTGATTGAGGATAGAGGGTCATGTTTCACCCCTCCCCAGAGAGCAGCCCCCCTAGAGGACTGTTGTGTAGGATTGGGAGAATTGTTGCAGAAGTATCCAGTTAATACAGAAGTTTCTTCACAAATGTGTCACGAAGCCTGGCTCACTTAAAGAGAAATAAATGGGCTGATGTCATTCTTCTTAATGACTGAAAGTAGAACATTTTCTGGAACAAATTCAGATGTTAAGATCTGAGTCTATTATGTTTTCCCATTCACACTCAATTTCATAAAATCATAGGAAAGTGCCTTGTTTTACAAAGAATGATGAGAAGTCCTAAGACTGCCTTGGGTTTTCCAGCTCATTTATGGCATGGCCAGAACTACATCCCAGGTCTTCAATTCTGTTGTTCTCATCTGATGAAGGGATTCCTGATTTTTATTTATTATGGTTTCTGAGCCCACTGATTTTTTTGGTGGGCTGCAGAGTAGTTAATGATCACAGAAAAAAATAAGAGAGCACATGATTAAAAAGAACGTTTCATTTATGTTTACATAAAGCTAATATTCCTTTTGTAATACAATAATTATCAGATTTATCTGGTATGTATTGTTATCATTCATCAGATTTCTTATACAGCAGAGCACAACTAAAATGTGTTATCCCATTTTATGTATTTTAATATTTCATAATTAATGTGCATTGAATGATGCATTTTTATATATTTTTGGTAGTTGAATTTGAATATTTGAATGGTTATCAAACTTGAAATCTTAACTAATTATTTCATTATAGTACATTTTGAAAGAATAATTTTTCTAATTTTTAAAAATCAGTCCATCTATTTTGATGAACCAAATCCAGCACAAGCCAAAAGTTCAAGCCCAGAAGGATTACCGGACTGGGTAATGGGTGAGCTGGGGACGAGCGAACACAAATTAAATGAATCGTGGAAGCTTTCTTCTGGAGACAGTTATTCTTTGGTGCAGTCGCCAACTGATGGCCACAGGTATGCTATGAAAATGGGATTTGGAATGTGTTTCATTATTTAGCCTGTCTTCAGTACTGGTTCATACATTTCATTTTTCCTTGTGTGTGTTTTTTTTATGAAAAGTAGTTGATTTACTTTATATTTTTGTTAAAGTTGAAGTCTTTGAAGGATATTGAGAAGGTAAAATGACAGTTTTGCTTTTTCATTTACTGTATATTCAAAAATTATGTTATATTCTAGCCATTTCTTTTTGTATCTGTTATATATATACTAGAGGCCTGGTGCATGAATTCGTGCACTCGGGGTGGGAGGGGTTCCCTCAGCTCGGCCTGCGCCCTCTCGCAGTCCAGGAGCCCTCGGGGGATGTCCGACTGCCAGCTTAGGCCCGCTCCCTGTGGAAAGCGGGCCTAAGCTGGCAGTCAGACATCCTGAGCACTGCCGCAGAGTCGCCGCTCCACTCGCCAGCCGTGAGCCCGGCTTCTGGCTGAGTGGCGCTCCCCCTGTGGGAGCGCATTGACCACAGGGAGCATCTCCTGCGTTGAGCGGGATCGGGCCAAAACTGGGCTCTCCTACATCCCCCGAGGGGTCCCAGATTGTGAGAGGGTGCAGGCCAGGCTAAGGGACCCCACCGGTGCACAATCAAAGCCAGGGAAGGACGTGGGAGGTTGACCAGCAGGGAAGGGTCTGTGGGAGGGCTCCAGGGCATGTCCAGCCCATCTCACTCAGTCCTGATCGGCCGGACCCCAGCAGCAAGCTCACCTACCAATCAGAGCATCTGCTCCCTGGTGGTCAGTGCATGTCATAGTGACTGGCCGACTGGTTGACTTTCTACCCCTTGGTGGTCAGTGCACATCATAGGGAGCAGTTGAGTGGCCTTAGCATATCATTAGCATATTACACTTTGATTGGTTGACCGGACACTTAGCACATTAGGCTTTTATTATATAGGATGTATACATTACATATATACACACATGTATAATGTGTGTGTGTGTGTGTCTGCTCCATTGCTTGGACAGTGGTTCCAGAAAATTTTTAAATAATACAATTCTCTGTTTCCTTTATGACAAGCACGTATTAACATTATCAATGTCGACAACAAACTGTAACATCTTAAAGCTTATACTTGAATTTCTACTCCTTTTTACCCATCAAATAGTATTTGTTTTAATTTAATAAAATAATGAATATAAATGTAAACCTCATTAAACTGTGCTTTTTCACTAGAATACTAAGCTTAAGTAGGATTTTTAGTATAAACTAAACGTCTAAGTTTTTGAAATACATGAAAAGATTATTGTTGTAGTATAACTTTTGGCCTCCAGGAGGGATAGACTTAAATTGGACTTTTATCAGACTTTGAGTTTTACCTTTGGTGTTGTTCCCTCAAATAATAAAATATTGGACAGTGTCAGTTGACATGTACCATACTTCAAACTTCTCTTGGTAATTTTAATTTTGGGAAATTTGATTTGGTTAACAATATGATCTTTCTTTTCTACACATTTTGGTTTGTTACTTACTCAGATATAAAATGTTAATAATTTGAAATGTCTTCATAGTTGGTGTAGTCTGATTATGTTTTTCAGATGTCATGAGTTATGGGGGGAAAGAACAGATGAACACAAAGCAAGTGCTGTAGTCCAAAGGAACTTTTTTTATTGGAAAGAGTAAACCAATTAAAATGGAGAGGCATAAGAGGGAGAGGGGAGATAATTACGGACATGTTCAGAAGAGTAAAAAGAAATGAATAGATAAGTCCTTGGGGGTTTTATAAGGTACTTATTTTTGTACTTATGGGAGATTTAAAAATAGAAGAGGTATAATTGTGGAGTTTTGTTAACCTTTTAAGCAGGTAAGTGGAGGTGTCAAGAGACTGATGTGCATACAAAGAAAAATACAGTTCTTGGTTTGGCTCTGAAATGCATCAGGTGTTTGCCAAAAGATTTGTTGAGTGTCTGACTAAGTGCTGGGTTCCTTTCTGGGTTTACAGTGTAAAAGTGAACTAAAGGAGTTTCCTATGTCTTTGAGTTAGACCAGAGGTTGAAAATTGGTGATCATTCTGAACTGAATCAATCATGTGCATAGATTTGTTTTGTTTGACTTCCATAATGTCTTTAAAGCTTTTTTAGTGAGTTGTCAAAATGAACAATTAGAGAATTTTGTACAAAAAAAAAACTACATTTCTGGCTCACTTTAGAAAGTGGAGACCCAGCAATCTTTCCATAGGTTGGAGCAAAGTAACACTTGCTCACCCCCCTAATGCAGCACGCCTTCACTGTTTCCTGCTAATGCCTGACACTGAGATTGAGGTCATTGCATCTGTTATTGAGCTTTGACTTTTTCTTTTTTAAGTATTTTATTTTTTGTTAATCCTCACCTGAGGATATTTTTCCATTGATTTTTAGAGAGAGTGAAAGGGAGGGAGAGGGACACACAGAGAGAAACATTCATATGAGAGAGACACATCAATTGGTTGCCTCCTGCATGTGCCCTGACCAGGGCCGGGATGGAGCCTGCAACTGAGGTACCTGCCCTTGACTGGAATCAAACCCAGGACCCTTCATTCCGTGGGCCGATGCTCTATCCACTGAGTCATACTGGCTTGGCGAGCTTTTTACTTTTTTTCAAGTAAGATTAAGAGGAAGTAAAGTATTTGTTTTTCCGTTTTGTTTTTCTGCAAAAAGCTTTATTGTTTCATTTGGCCCAATGCATGGGAGAGGGCTTCAGAGTGGTTAAAAGAACGGCTAGTAGTTTCGGGGAAAGGCTCAGGTAAAAGCCAGACACCAGGGGGATGCAGAGGGGCCCCTCAAAGACCTCTGGGCTCCACAGGCTCCTAGTCGTGCTTGAGGGGGAGCCTTTGGAAGAGATACGCGCCCAGCCCAGCCTGGGGGCCGGCAGCCTGCAAGGTGAGTCAGGTGTTGCCCATCTTCTTGATGCGTTTCACCTCCTCACCCCGGAAGTGGTTCACAGGAAGTCACGGAGCTGAGGGTTTGTGGGTAGAGTCCAGGGCTTGCAGCTCCAAGAGGGCCTGGGTCAGGTTCCTCTCCAAGGCCAGGGCGGCCTCCATGGCGTCCTGGATTTTGCCCCCTCATCTTGGGAGGCTTCAGCACGTCCTGGAAGAGAATGTGGCCACCGCGCTGGGTTTGCAACTTTAAGACGCTCAGCGCCCTCGCGCTTCTTCTCTGCCAACTTGCGAAAAAAGTGGCCCACGCCCTCCAGAGCCACTTCCATCGTCCAGGTCGAAATAGAAGCCGAGAGGTAGGTGTGGGAGGCCCCAGAGGCAGGCTGGCCAGGCGGTTGACCGCAGCCTCCACCTCGGTGGGTGTAATAGTTGATGAATTTGGGAGCTCATGGTTGTTCGGCAATAAGGAGTTAAGGTAGAAAAAAACATCAACAGTGTGTTGGCTGGTCCCGGAGGTGGGTTCTGAGGGTGGTGACTGGATAAGACGTAGGAGAGTGGCCGGAGGCTGGAAGCAGGGGCCTTCCTGGGTGTGTTCCGTCCAAACACTGTTGAAGCAAGAGACAGATCTGGGAGTGTCGAGGGCACTGCCTCCATTTATATTCTATGAAAAGTAGAAAGAAGAAAGGTAAATGAAGGGGGAATCACATGATTTAAGAAGAGGAGAGGAAGGGGGCGGGGGGAATGGAAGGTATCTCTAGTACTATCAACAATAAAAAATATATTTAAAAAAAAGAAGAGGAGAGAGAGTGTATCTTTGTAGAAGTATAGTATAGTCACCCATGTGTTTACCTGTTTAGTCTTATAAACATTTGGTCTAAAACTGTGGTTTAGAGAGATATATGTATGGATAATTTCAGTGCAGTGGTTCTGGGTCGTTGTGGAGGTGTTTATGAAGATTGAGGTATGTATAAGAGTAGGGTTCAGGGTAGGAAATAGAACAGAGCTCCAGTTTTTTCCTCATAATAGAGGATAGAGTTAGAGAAAACAGTGAAAATATTCTTCAAATATTAAGGATTTTTCTGGAAAATGAAACACAGTAAAAATCTGCACAAGTTTAACAAATAACTTATTTCTCTTTGTTGCTCAGCTATAATAAAATGGCATATTAATGCCAATTACTCAAGTATGAGGCTTTAGTTATCAGTTACATAAAGTAATTAATGGGACAAGCAGGCAGTCCTCTGGTCCCAGTCATTGTTCAGATCTCCTAACTTCATAAAGCCTCCCCTGACGGCCCAGGTCTGTTTAGGTGACTCTTATTTACGCAAAGCACTCTGTGTTCTTTGTCGCACGTATCGCATGTACAGAAGTTCCATTTTTGTCCTTTTGCTAGATTGCAAATTTCATGAGGGAAGAACTGTGGTTTTCCTGTTTGCACTATATTTCCAGCTAGGGACTCCATAGAGTTTGTATTTGGTGAGTGTATGCATGCTTGAAGGTTGGGTTATGTTAGCCACTGCCACATAATCTTAATTTAATCTGTACAAAACCCCTCTGAGATAGGTATATTGTGGCAGAGAGAATGGCACACAGAGATTTAGAAAAGACTTAGAAAAAGTCGAGGGAAAGATCAAATTCAGAAGAAATTAAGAGAAGTACAGGTGTAGGCTATGGAGAGGCCCTTCCCACACCGTGAGGAATGTAGAGACAATGCAGGAGCCGGAAAAGGCACACAAGTTCCTTTCTGCTCAAGTGTCAGGATATCACTAAGGCCCAAGGCCAATTAAGGCTGCAAAACAACACAACACAGTGTATCTTTTCTCATATGTTTCTCAATGAATTTACTTTGCTTTACTGTAAAATGTTAATTTAATGAACAGATCTTTGACATTTTATTTGCATGAAGGCCTTTAGAAACTAAAACTAACATTTAGTTTAGCTAAAGGCAATACAGCTGATTTCAAGGCCAAATACATAATGTGTGAGTTGGATCAGAAGTGGTGTGAGTGGAATGATGGTCTTCCCAGTTCTTTTCTCCAGTTGCTCCTGCACCCGAGTGGTCATACTGGGCTAATGAGAGAGCGTCTGCTAGTGGGGACCTAACACATCTGATCAGTTCTGCAAGAAATTGTTTTCCAAAAGTTTAAGAGGCTTATAATATTTGACACATGTATATTTTTATAGTGAATAATTTATTGTTACTTAGAACTGAAGTTTAAGGCTGCCTCATAAATTTTACAACCACTTCAACTTGTCCTTTGAAAAACCTCTTTAATCTTAAAAGATTTTCCCCCTTAGTGTTTCTTTTTTGATCACTTTATAAAATCCTGCTTTACTTAGACCTTTTTGTATGTGAAGTATTTCTAATGGCATTTTAGATTATGCTGTTTGTGTCCTAGCCTTTTTATATTATTAAAGATGCAGAGTCCTTTTGAAGCCTCTTTGTTAGGGCTCCCTATTCAGTGGAGATGGCACCTCTCCTTTACCTTTATTCCTCCTGTGGGATGGTGTGTAGCCTGGTTCTAAACAGCTTAGAAGTGTTATGAGGTTATATTCCATCAGGCTTATTATCTGCTTTCTTTTTCCACCAGATATACATTATCCGCTGGTAAGCTTAGCATTGCACATCAAATAGCTTCAGCACTCGGCTATGTCCATCCTGGTTTTATTCTTGCTTCCTCTCCTTTCTCATAGTTTTGGGTTATTAGTCATGTTTTCTTTTAGAAAAATCACTTTCCAAATTGCATTGCTATTTTAGGAGATCTCTAATTGTATTCTATGTCAAAGATCTGCTTTTTTTCTTCACAATGAAATATTTTAGTTATATTTGAGTTTGGAGCATGGTTTTCCAAAATGTACAGTGTTACTGTGAGACCATAGACTTAGATCTCATCCTGTACAGGTTGGTTCATCTCACTTAGTTCTACAACCATGAGCTATATCCGTATATTTTGCTTCCTGGTCATCCTCCAGATGCCTGCCATTGAGATCTGGTAAAGACCTAAATTGTCTTTGTAGCAGGCAGACTTCCAGGTGCCCCGTGACTCCCCCTTTGTGTGTTCACAGCCTTGTATACCCTCCCTCCTGAGTGGGGCAGGACCTGTGACTGGCTTCTAGTAGAATATGGCAATGATGATGGGAGGGCACTTCTGTGATTACATTATGACATCTCAGGCTGCCTGGCTAGCAGACTTGCTGTAGCGTTGCACTGCCTTCTCCTGGCTGGCTTTGAAGAAGTGAGCTGCCATGAATTCTTTGGCCGTAAGGGAACTGAAGGCTGCTGACCCCTGTGCGAGTGGGAAAGTGGACCCTCCCCTCGTCCGGCCTCCAGATGAGAACACAGCTCTGGTCAAATCCTGATTGCAGAGGCCCCAACTCAGCTGTGCCTGCACTTCTGGCCACAGAAACTGGGAAAACGTATGATTGTTTAAAGCTGTTCAGTTTGTGGCACTCTGCTATGCAGCAGGAGATGACTGGTAGAGTTTTTATGCTCATTTTAGAAAAGTATGCAGTCTATATGCAATACTTGCTTGTCATAAAAACCTCAGTGTAGAAATGTGTAGAGTAGAAAATCGAAGTCCTCTCCATGTCCTCCTTAGTCCACTGTCCTCACGAGAGGTACTAGTGATCAACAATTTGGTGTGTATCACTTTAGAGTAGACCCATTCCCACACCCCCACATATGTCATTACAGAATTACACATTGACTTATATGTTCTGTTCTGAGACTTGTTCTTTCATCACTTACCTTTCTGTCTTAAATCTGTGACATGTAGTCTGTCCTCTTTTTTTAATTACAGATAATAGCCCATAGTGTGGGTTTTCTGTAATTTAACCTGTGTCTGTTGCTTTCAGTTCTTTGTTGTTATAAGGAATGTCTTTATAGAATGTTAACATCCTATTACATACACCATTATGCCTCTGCATGTGTTTGGGGCCATTATTGATCCCCAGAAAAGGATTGCTATTTCAATAGCTAGACACATTAACAAATTTAGTGGGATCATTAGTAGGCTCAACATCTTGTGCATTGGTAACAGAAACCCATATGGGCTAGTATGGGTGGATCTCTAAGATATATAAAGTTCAAAAGAAGTACATGAAAGTCTAGGAAGCTTCCATTTGTGTGTTTATCTGTGTATTTTAAAGAGCATATGTGGATACATGTGTGTACATGTGCATGGAATATTTCTGGGTGCATTATACAAAACTGTTTTACCTTTATGGAATAGGACTAGCCTGGGAGAAAAGTTACAAACATTTTTTGTACATGTGTCTATGTCAGTTTTATAATCACATACTTATTTTTTTATTGCTACAGTCAATGTGCCCTCCAAAATGCCATCTTGTTTGGTATGCACATTGCTAACATTAGTGATGCACATTAATAAATTTGCTATATGTAACAAATAGACAGATCTTAACATAAGATTGACAATTTTTCCCATAAGTAACCTAAATATTTATGTATTCCACTTGTATTCCTAATTTGTTCAAACAGAAACCAGTGGCACAAGTTGTACCACTGATGGAGCACCTACTGTGTGCTAGATACTATTCTAGAAGTCTTTTGTGAGTTATCTGACTATATCTTCTCTACAGTTGCGTGAGGCTGGCATGATTGGTCTTTGTGTTACAGTGAGGTAGCAGCTTCAGCAAGGTCAAGCAACTTTCCCAGTGATGGACCCAGGTTTTTATGATTTCAGACCCCGTGTTCTCTCTGGTAAACCATGTAGGCGTGTGTACTTATGCAGCAAATATGGAAATTTCACTTCAGTCGTCTTTTCCCCACTTGAGCTACATCAGCCATCCTGGAGGACTGTGCCTTTGTTCTGGGTTATTCTAGGTTGAGCTGAAATGAGGCAGCTTGCCTTCGTTCAGATCTCACTTCTGACACTTGGCAACCATGTGTCCTCCTGCAGGTTACTTAGTTTCTCTAAACCCCAGTTTCATCTTTCATAAAATGGAGATAGAGAGTCTTTGACGTGGGACGCGTGAAAGTGTTACTGTTGCTGCCCCCATCCACCATCTCTGCTGTGGTGATTGTCATTTTCCTCGTTCATACAGGGGCTTGCATATTAGATTGTTTGACCTTTCTTTGGATTATCTAATTATGTAATCTTCCCAAAGGGTATTATCTTCAAACCTATTGGTCATTAATTATTTTGAGATACTAAACATTGTTTTGTGTTCCTGAGAAAAATAAATGGAATTAATGACTATGTAAAAGGTTCTGACTATAAGTATGAACCCTGCATACTCTCAGAGTACAAAGTGGTAACAGTATTTTAAAAGAGACTTTGAAGGAATCTTTATTTGTGTAACTTAGCAAGTCCCTTTTTCCAGGAGAGATGGAATATAGTGTGGATGGCTCCCCCCCCCCCCATTTTGCCACAGCATGTATTAGAAGCTGCCTAAGTAGTAGTAGACTTCAGTTCATGTCATCAGCTCATGCATTTCCCCAGAGACCAGAACATAAGATAATAGGTTGTATACTTGTCTTATAATTTTGTGAGCAATGTTCTGAAGCTTCTTTTTAATGGCTTGTAATGATTTATGTGACTTTTTAGTGAAGTATGATATGGTCTAGTACCGTGGTCGGCAAACCGTGGCTCGAGAGCCACATGCGGCTCTTTGGCCCCTTGAGTGTGGCTCTTCCACAAAATACCACGTGTGGGCGCGCACGTACAGTGCGATTGAAACTTCGTGGCCCATGCGCAGAAGTTGGTATTTTGTGGAAGAGCCGGTATTTTGTGGAAGAGCCACACTCAAGGGGCCAAAGAGCTGCATGTGGCTCGTGAGCCGCGGTTTGCCAAGCCGCAGTTTGCCGACCACTGGTCTAGTAGCTTAGCTTATCACCACAATGCAGTTAGGTTGTGGGATAGTAAAAGAATGATTTAATACCATATTATATTTACTTGAAACTTTTATGAAAATGAATGAGTTAGGTGACGGTGAAGAGGAGTAAAGTTGAATCAACCCCAACCTTTAAACCCTGCTTTGCATTAGAAGAAACACATTAATCCTACTTACTATAGAGGACTTTATTGATGAAAAAGTAGGCATTATATGCCATTTTATAAAGAACTACTATCCACATTGCTTAAAAATTCTAGGAGTGTGCAAGCAGAATTATTATTTATTATATATTACTTTTACCATATTAAATTTAGGTTAACTTTATATAAATTAAAGTTTTATATTTTAATTTGTGTTCTCTAAATAATAAATGTGTTCATACCTATAGGAAAAGACTTAGAGAATAATTATCCTATTTTAAATGATTATAGAGGAGTATAATTTTTGCATTTTGCTTTAATGAGATCTTTCCATGGGATATTTAATGCCAGATTTTAGTTTGGAATGAAGGATCTAATTATATTCCTGCCCTTAATGGAAAATATGATTTGCTTTACAATGATCTGCTTTATGATGTGGTTTTCTGGGAATGCATTGTAGCAAAAAGCTGGGACTGTGTCCTTTACAAATGTCCCCTGATATAGCTAGTACTATTTCATTTCTTGTGCAGTTTAATAGCATGGCCAGCAGATGGTGCCCAAGTATAATGAAAATGTACTTGTGATTATGTTGATTTATATAAAAAAACATTTTTCACTTTAAAATATTGATTAAATTTTTAGTCTGGATACTCAAAAAACTATAATATGACCTTTTTACCTTGTTAAGCTCCATTTTTATATGTAAATGACACTAACACTATAAATAGTTCCTGCTCATAGGTTGTTGGATGAATTTATGGGTGAGCCAAGCGATACCTTTCCTTCCGAGGGGTTCTTTATGGCCATTGGTGTAAGTAAATACGGTTAGGATTACACATAGTTAAACATCCTTAAATATTATTCACAAAAGTACATTTTTTTTTTATTTTTCGCTAAAAGTATTACAAAGGGTATTACATAAGTGTCCTTTCCCCCCCCCCCCACCCTTGACAAGCCCCTGCCCTCCCTTACCCTATTTTATTTAAGAATAGTCCTGTTGTTTGGGCAAAAATATTCCACAGCAGCCCTGTCCAACAGAACTTTCTGTGATGGTGGAAATGTTCTATAGCTGTGCCATCTGATACAGTCCCACTGTTCCCATATGACTCTGGAGCACTTGAAATTCGGCTAGTGTGGCCGAGGAACTTAATTTCATTTATTCTATTAAATTTAGTGGGGTGATATTGGTTACATAGGTTTCCAGTGTACAAGTCTATGATACATCATCTGTATATTGCATTGTGTGCTCACCACACAAAGTCAACTCTCCTTCCATCACCATATATTTGACCCCTCTACCCTCTTCTACCTTCTTAAATTTTAATTGATTTGAATAGCCATAGTGATCGGTGGCTCCCTAACCGGGCTTGGAGTTCTAGACCTGGGTCTTCTGCTGGGTCATTGCAAAACCTGACCTACCAGAGGAAGAGGCGCTGGCTAGGTGGGGAAGTGGAATGGGACTAGGGACTAGGAGTTGGGTATTGGTGCACAGGAACTGCCTCTGCCCCAGGGGAGACCTGTATTCTGTGCTTAGCTTGGTTCACAGTATCTCCCTTTTCCATGATGATCGCCCATGATCAGCTTCTAGTTGCTCCTCTGCTCACTACAGGTTTCAGAGCAGCTGTCCCTAACAAGTCTTTTCAAAAAAAGAAAAATCATTTATTTTATATTAATTTAAAAAATGATCATCTTCATCATTTTTTTGGACAGAACACTTTTTGGAATTTGATATTTTTAACACAATGGACACTGTTATTTAGACATTTAACCTTGGGCTCTAGAAATAGGATATTATTTCTTAGGATATCAATAAAACATAACTTTCACACACTTATAAAGACACTTAGCTACTCATTAATTTTTAACATTAAACATCATTAAATTAAATGCTAATTAAACATCATTCTTAGATATTTACCAAGGCAAGGTCAAGTGGTAACAAATTGTAACTGAGAGGGAATAGGCTTGAAAATAATGGTCTTACATTTCTTTTAGGCTTTCTTTTCCCCCCAGTGAGTTGGACTTCTGACAAAATTAGTCATTTTTTCTTTTAAAAATATTTTAATGAGTGGGGTTTTGTAATAGTATTTTTTTATTTCACAAGCAAGTTTCTTTTTGTGAGTTTATAATATGGGACAGTTTTAATTGTCCTTTTAATAAACAAAAAAGGATGACAGCTCATAAATATATTGTAACATTTAATTTTAAGGGAGTTAAGGTACTTTCTGAGTGTTATACTGTTAAGCCAGAGTTATATTAATAAGTGTTGATTTAAATGTGTGACTTTTAAAGGTGTTTTTATTTTTTAAATCAAATGTGTTATTTTAAAGGAGGAAATGGGAACACTATGAAGTCTTAAAATGTTTATGAATCTCTGGTCAACTTTTAGTTTTGTGAAGCTTCTTATTTTTTTGAAATTTAGTGTTTTTTTTTAATAAAGTTACCTTTGAAAAATTAAAATAAATATGTGTGGGTCATTAGAAGTAACTTTCATTTTCTTATTTTCAGTATTATTTGATACTTTCCTGCATTATTACTTGTTACTATTTATTTTTATTTTTCATTCATACTTAGCAATGCCATAGAAGACTGTTCTGAAGATGGCATAGAACAGTATTACCTGCTGCTCAGGTGAATGCAAAGTCATGTATCTAAAGTTCTCATTTTAATGTTCTGGTCATTTTTGGCGCAGTAGTTGTATTACTCTTAAAGTGTTTTACACCTGTGAAAAGCACACCTGAAACATGTGTATGAAAATGCACAGGTACAGTTTAAAGAACAATTATAAACATCCCTTTCCTTTTAAGCCAAGAAATAGCACATTACAATACTCCAGGAGACCTTCTGTGTCCTTTCCCTACTGCCTCCACTTCCCTTCTCCCGAGAGCGCCACTTTTCTGTATTTTGTGATTATCATTTTTTTAACTTTATATAAGTGGAATCATGCCCTGTATATTATTTTGACACTTGCTTCTTTCTCTCGTATACTTCGATTCATCCGAGCTAATAAATGTAGCTGTAATTCATTCTTTGTTTTGTGGAAAACTTAAAATCGATGTATAATGCGTATATCAAGACACACAAATCTTAAGTGTAAAGCTTGAAAATATAGGAGAAATGCTTTATGACAACACGTTTGGCAATGATTAATTGGCTGTGACACCAAAAGCGCAGACAACAAAAGAGAAAATAGATAACCTGGACTACACCAAAATTTAAAACGTTTGTTTATTGAAGGACACAATCAGCAGAATGAAAAGGCAACCCATGGAATGGGGTGAAATATTTGCAAATCATATATCTGAAAAAGGGTTGATATCTAGAATATGTAAAGAATCCTACAACTCGGTAAGGAAACTAACAACCCAGTTGAAAAAATGGACAAAGGACTTGAATAGACATTTCTCCAAAGAAGATATTCAAACAGCAAATAGACATATGAAAAGATGCTAAATAAACATCACTAATCATTCTGGAAATGCAAATCAAAACCATGATGAGATACCACCTACTAGGATGGCAACTATTTAAAAAACAAATAAATATTGGCAAGGATGTGGAGAAATTGGAACCCTTGTGCATTGTTAGTGGGAATGTAAAAATGGTATGGCTGCTGTGGAAAATAGTATGGTAGTTCCTCAAAAAAATAAAAAAAAAATTATATTATGATCAATCAATCCCACTTCTGGGTACTTATCCAAAAGAATTGAGAACAGAGACTTAAATAGATATGTGTACAACTGTGTTCATAACATCATATTCACAATAGACCAAAGACAGAATCATCCCAAATGGCCATCAATGGATGAATGGATAAACAATATGTGGTATTTACATACAATGGACTATTTTTGAGCCTTAAAAAGGGAGGAAATTCTGACATGTTACAGTATGGATGAGCCTTGAACATATTATGCTAAGGGAAATGAGCCAGTCACAAAAAGACATACTGTATTACTGCACTTATATGAGGTTCCTAGAATAGTCAAATTCATAGGAAGTAGAATGGTGGTTGCCAGGGGCTGGGGACAGCGGGAGTGGGGACTTAATTGTTAAAAGGTTACAGAGTTTCAGTTTGGTGAGATGAAAAAGTTCTGGAGATGGATGGTGATGAGGTTGCACAACAGTGTGAATGTAGTTACAGTCACTGAACTGTATATTAAAAATGGTTAAGGTGGTACATTTTATGTTAGGTGTATATTGCCACAACTAAAGATAAATAAGGGAAAAAACACACAAATTAGCAGTATCAGGAATGAATGAAAGAAGCTCCACACAGATCCTGCAGGCATTAATATTATAAGAAAATATTATAAATGACTATACCAGTGGAAACTTTGATGAAATAGACATATTTCTTGAAAGACACAAAAATCACTACTGACTCAAGAAAAAATTAGAAATGTAAGTGGCCCTATCTCTACCAAAGAAATTTAATTTGTAATTAACCACCTTCTCACAAATAACTTTCCAAACTCCAGTGGCTTTCTTGATGAATTGTATCAGGATTTTATAGAAGAAAATTATATCATTCTGCATGGGGTTTTTTTGTACAATAAAGAAAGAAAGACAAAATGCTTCCCAACTCATTTGGTTAAGTCAGTATTTTTTTGTTTCTGAAAGAAGACAAAGACATTACAAGAAGATTAAACTGTGTACCAATATTTCCTCATGTACATATATTTAAAAATTTGTAATTAGCATACTGTATCCAGAAAACATAAAAAGCATATTATATCATGAATAGATGGACTTATTCCAGTAGTAAGAGGTTGGTTGGCACTTGAAAATCTATTTCATTATATAAATAAGAAAGAAAAATCACATGATTATCTCAATAGATGCAGAGAAAACATTTAACAAAATGCAACATCCGTCTATGATAGAAACTCTCAGAAAATTAGGAATAGAAAGGAACTTCCTCCGCCTGATTTAAACCCAAAGCGGTTATAAAAAAAGAAAAGAGGTCTTAGCAGTCCCGATTTGTAGAGTTAAAGCTGCAGTAATAAAGACAGCAGTGTTGGTGAAGGGATAGAGAGATCCATGAAATAGAATGGAAATTCTAGAAATAGGTGTCCGCATATGTATATGGTTAATTGACTTTTCACAAAGATGGCGACGGAATGAAGTGAAGGAAGGAAGGCCTTTTCATCAAATTATGTTTGAACAACTGGATACCCACATGGGGAAAATGAAGTGGGTTATAGACCTAAATGAAAATGCTAAGAACTATAGGACTTCTAGAAGGAAACAGAAAAATTTTCGTGGCCATGGCAAAGAGTTCTACAATAGGATATTAAAAAATGAAGAAAAAACTATTAACTGGACTATGGAAATTAAAAGACACCATTTGGAAAATTACCTGGCAAGGCACAGATGGGAGAAAATATTCTGAATACATACATCTGACAAAGCACTTGGGTCCAGAATATGTGAAGAACTCACAACTCAAGAAAAGGTAGATAACTCAGTGTGTGAAAGATTTTACAGACACATCACAAAAGAAAATATATAAATGGCTAATACACACAAATGAAAAGGTGATCGACATTCTTTATTAGGAAAATGCAAATTATAAATATGTGATACCTTACACACCCGTTAAAATGGCTAAAAATATAAAGACTGAGAAGACCAATAGGATTACGATATGATGAATTGGAAGTCTATTCTGTTGACAGGAATAGAAAATAGCATGTCCACTTTGCAAATTTCTTTTAAAGTTTAAGGTAATTTACCATATGATCCACAATTCTATTCCTAGGTGTTTAGTCAAGAGAAATGAAAATGCATGTCCACATAAATATTTGAGCCTGAATATTCATAGAAGATTTATTTATAATAGCCCCAATATGGAGACTATCTAAATGTCCATCAGCATATGAGTAAAAAAGCAAGTGATGGTTCATTCACGTACTGGAATACTACAGCAATAAAATGAAATAAACTTCTGATATGTGTAACAACATGGCTGAATCTCAGAAACATTTTCCTCGGTTACATAAGCCAGACAAAAGTGTACATAGTTTTGATTCCATGTATTTGAGATTCCACAAAATACGGTTGCCTGGGTTTGCAGAAGGGAGTAGATTGATTCCAAAGGAGCTCAAGAGAACTTTGGGGTGTGATAGAATCTGTCTCTTTAGTGATGGTTATACCGTATATACATTTGTCAAAACTCATCAAATTCTACATTTTAAATGGGTAAGATTTTATTGTAAATAAATGATATCTCAATAAACTTAATAAAAATAATATCCAGTGAGGTGTAGCTAAGGCTTCTTTGGTGTGGCTTTTTCCAATCTAAACATCTGTGAACTAAAGGAGTAAGTTACTCTGCCCCACCCCCCCGCCCCCCGCCCCATCCACTCACATAGGCAACACAGTGGTGAGAGAGGAACTGGACCTTCACTTAGAAAACTGAAAGTGCAACACATAGACAATGACAGCTCTACAGCATTCTGAAATCTAGCCAGACATCCTATCTGTTGCCTGTTTCTTTTTTTAAAAATTATTTGGTTTCTTTAACAATATACTCTTATTGATTTCAGAGAGGAAGGGAGAGGGAGAGAGAGAGAAACACCAATGATGAGAAAACCATTGATCAGCTGCCTCCTGCATGCTCCCTACTGGGGATTGAGCCCACAACCAAGGCATGTGCCCTGACTGGGAATCTAACCATGACCTCCTGGTTTGTAGGTCGATGCTCAACCACTGAGCCATGCCAGCTGTGTCTTGATTAGGGCTTAGTGCTTCTTCCTGGGTTCTTCATGGCCTGGGCTTTTCCCTCTGAATTACCTTTCCTTTACCATAAGAAGTGATTTGTTTTAAGCCTAGTAGTTTTCTTAGCCTGCTTCCCATTTGTAGAATTTGGGGACTCAGAAGCCTCTTTTCATTCTGAATGTTCTGTCCCTTTCACATGAAGCCAGTCTGACCCCTTGTTTTTGGGGCTGCGTTTATGTTATTTGCCTTTCTGGGGCATGTAGCTTCTTATAAGTCATAATTTTCAAATGACCACCCGCACTGGCCTTTAGCTTCCTCTCAGAGCAAGGAACTCCATCCCTGCCTCTGGTTTCCTGGTGAGTTTGACTTTATTCCTCTACTTTGAGGAACTTTGACTCCCTCCTACTTCTCTGCAGTCACACTTCCTGCTGCCTCTGGTTGTTTCTGGAACCAGGGCCTGGCAGACCTTCAGTTTCCATCCTTCTCACGGCATTGCATTTTTGTTCTTGCTCACAGTGGTGTCATGGGTTATTCTTTTAGGCTCTTATCGGGTGCAGTCTTAACTGCCACTGTCACTACTGTATCTTTAACTCTTATTCTCCAAATTTCTGTCTTATTTGCTCCTTCTGGAATTCATGTTATTTCGACATTGGAGATTTTGAATGTATCTTCCTTATCTCTTGCATTTGCTTTTATTATTATTATATTCATCCCTTTATTTTCTCCTTTGTGTTCTTAGGATACTTTTTGAACTAGTTTAATTTGCTGATTTGATTTTATGCTATATTTAGTCAGCTGTTCTTCCATTATGGTTTTACAATTTGATAATCATGTTTTTCATTTGTAAGCACATTTTTATGATCACAGATTGTTCATTTCCTTTCTACAGCTGAAATGTTCACTTGAATCACAGTCAGAGCACAGATTAAAAATACATTTTATAAGTTTCTCCCTTTAAAAATACATTTTCTTTTGTAGGAGGACATGTGATTGCTCTTTCTTTAGGCTTTTAAATCTTATATGTGTCATTGGTTATCTCTTTCTCTTTATAGGGACCAAGTCTCTGTTCCTCTAGTATTTGGAACAACAGAGGTGCTGAGCGAATGTTTCTGAATTCCTGTTGAAATATTTTAGCATTAGGGAAAAGTGAAAGGAAAAAATGGCTATTTCCTATACCCAGTTTGCTATTACGAGGAGTGAAAAGGCATTTGATGTCAGGGCTTCTTATAATGTGCTGGAGCTTTTCTGGCTGTGTTAGTTTGGGCGCCCTCAGGTTAATCAAGCCATAGTCCCTCTTTTCTAGTTGGCCAAGTACCATAATCATGAGCTCGCTGTAATCACGCCCCCTGTACTAATTGTAGGCTGTCTTTATGAGCACCATGGCTTGCTAGTCTGTTACCCTTCAGAAGAAGGTTTATAGGGTTGAGCTTTGCCTTCTATCCTCTGTCTCACTGTTCACCTTGACCTCCAGTCCCATCTCTGTGATTCTGAGCTACCTTTGTAACTACTTATAGTTTCAGTTAATTGTGTTACCAGCTTGAATCAGTCTCGGTGGCCAGAAATGAAATATCTAGGCCTAATGTCCTAAGTTTCTTGTGCCAGCCAGATTTTCGTGCTGATACTGACCTTCCTCTTTTCCTTGGTTCAGCTGCCTTCACCTGGAGCTGGCTCAGAAGCCTCTGCTCCACTTGGCCTGCGTTGGCACGTGTTCTGGGGCAATAGAATGCATTTGGTTTTGGACATGTTGAAATGGAGGTGGGGCTATTTAACTTGTATTTGTAATGGGGTTGGAGGCAGAGAGAGCAATTGGGATGGATATGTGGATTTGGTAATCCAAGCTTCTTACTGTTTAAAAAACTAATAGCATATTGAATTGTCCAGGGAAAGCATGTAAAAGAGAAGTAGATAAGACTAGGCACAGACACCTGGGATTTTAGCTGGTATGGGATGTAGAGGAAGCTAGTGAAGGTTTCTTTGAAGATTTCCCAAGGAGAGAACCAGGGAAGAATGGTTCTGTGGAGCCAATGAACATGGCAGCTTTAAAACACTGTCCCTCATTCCTTGGTGAGATTAACTAGGGAGGATAAGGACGTTAATGCCTCATTTGCTTGAGCAACTAGGAGATCGTTGATGACTTTACATACAGCACTTTCAGGGTGAGTGGAAGGCAAATTGCTGATGGAAGAGTATATGGCAGGTTAGGGCATGGGCCCAATAACTTTGAAAATTTATTGTGATGAGAAAGAGGAAGATTGGTACAGAGAATGCTACGAGTGAGGTAAAAGGCTGTGTTGTTTTATGTATGCACCCTGTGTAATAAACCAATAAATGTTTCAGTTCTTCTTTTTATTAATATTTTCTATGAGAAGAATTACTTTTAATATTTAAGCATTTTTCAATTTTTAAGTATAGCTCCTTTTTATGACTGTTTAATCTATTCTTAAAGAAGAACAGGCCACTGCTTAGTTTAATATATCAGGCTGCCTCTTCCCACACTGAGTATTAAATGCTTCTATCAGCTCTAGCACATTGGCTGATGAGATTATTTTCAAAATATTTATCTACTTTTTTTCATTTATTTTTAACTATTTGGCTATGTGGGATATTGAGTAGGGGTATACAAAATGGATAGCTCTTTTGAAAATAGCTTTCCCAGACATTTTAAATTATTTTGTAACTAGTCTAAGGAATGTTATTCTATTATAGTTACTACCATAAAACACATTCAGTGTAGTCTTGTCATTTTGAGTTACTATTTTATCTTTTTGGAATACTTAGTACAGCTCACTGTTTGTGAAGGAAATCCTGACATGGCTTGTGGTTGAAAGTTAGTGACTTTAATTCATTATATAATGGTTAGTTTCCATTTCACAAATATTGAAGCAGCTGTTCAGAGAACAGATATTTGTAGTCATGGAACTTTCATTGAAGCAATGTGAGTAAAAGTGTACAGTAGAATATTGAGTAGAATACCAGGCTAGGGTAGAATATTGAGAATGGTATTTTTATATTGTGTTTTTTTGTTCAAGTTTTTTTCCTACACATGTTGTACTTATCATATTTTACCTGAATTAACATGGTGCACTTAAATTTAATTTTTATTATTATTGATTTTTAGAGATGGAGGGAGGGAGGGAGGGAGAGAAAGAGTGAGGGGGGGGGGAGGAGAGAAAGATCGATTGGCTGCCTCCACACGAAACCCTGGCATGTGCCCTGATTAGGAATTGAACCAGTAACCTTTTGGTGCACAGGATGATGCCCACCCAACTGAGCCACATTGGCCAGGGCGACATGGTGCATTTTTAAATTGAAGACTTTGATTTATCTGTGGTTTCTGACAAGGTTCCAAATTAATTCAGACTTTCAGCTACATAAAAGTTTGGTTATTTTATATATTTTTAGGTTTCATCTTGATATGGAACATAAATTCCACAAAACTTGCTAACCTTTTAAAATAATTATCTAAGAATGCTTTATTTTTTTCTCTTCCTACATTTAGGGTAAGGTGAATGGAGGAGAACATTTTAAATGCATGTAGTTATTATATTCCTACTTAAAGATCGCATTTGTTTGTAAACAAGTATGTGGCTTTTAGGTGACATCTTATTTATAGTTTAAATGAAATAAAATGTGAGAAATATAAGTTATTTAGATTTTTTTTCTTTGCTACTGAAACATCACTGTTAATCTAAATAATCATCTCATCCCAAGAAAACTTGGTAAGCTTAGATTTGAAAATTCCCATGTCCTCCGAATACCCCCAATTCTGATTGTTACTGTGTTGGTCTGTCCATAGGGAACAGTACACTGCGAAACTCCAAAGGACATCACATTCTAGGAGTCCAACCTACAGAGAAGACGGGCAACATGTTACCCAAAAGAGTTGTGTAAGATCAGATTCTACTTCTGTTCGTTTGTTGTTTTAACTCCACAAACTTTTAGTTTCATATTATCAAAGTTCCAATGATGACTTAGAAACAGCAAAACTTACTGAAAGTTTTGGTGACCATCCTGATGTCAAAGAAATGGTGTATTTGGAACATTCCACACTGTTCCTCCTGCTTTCTCAGTAATTCTAAGGCATCATGTTAATCAGTCTATTGTTTTTCTTGTGTATCAAAGAATAGCTTTGGAAAGCTATTCGTTTTTTAGATATATTTTTACTTTTTTATTCAGTGTATGTATAAAAATAATGAAACAGTTGTCATAAACTTAAGAAATTGGGATTAACTTGTAGTGAAATAGGAGACACTGCCTTTCTGATGAAGTGAACTGTTTATATCTTGACCTATGAATTCCTCTCTTGCATCTAATTGCAATAGATGCAATCAATTGCATAAATAACATAGATTTAGTTTGAACAAGGTACCAATGAGCATTGCAGGTAGCTGTGTGAAGGGAAGGACTTTGCCTGCCTACTAGGGTCTTTGTGTAACGCTGGCTTGTCTTGGGTTGCAAGACTTTTAGTTCCAAGAATATCCCGAGTGATGCCTGACTGTTTTAGCACATATTGCTCTGAATATAACTCCTTGCATTTTCTCCAGTGGTAATTTGGACCTTTCAAAAATATTTTAATATAAAGGGGAGCACATTTTAAAGATTTGTGGGTTTATTATCAAGCATTATATTTACTCAAAATAAAGCAGGTACATTTTCTTAAGACATTCTTATTCATAAAAATAAAACGGGGACCAATGATAGAAGCAATAGTAAATTTTAATATAATATATAACAAACAACTTTTTGTTTTCATCACTTCAGATGACTTAAATGACCATAGGTAAATAGGTTTATTTGTATTAATGAGGGTTTCTGAAAGCATGAAAATACTGTATCAACAAATTTAATTTCAAAATAAATTTTTTTGACTGTATTATAGAATATACACTGTTATTTTACACAGATGAACCTTTCTAAGTTTTTAGCACTTTCGGATCATTGTTCATTTTTGGCATTGATCTTAGGCTGTCCTCAGTTAATTATAATTTCAATCTGGTTTGATAAATATGTAATTTAATAAATTACATGGGAGGTGAAAAAAAGCACGGAATTCTACTTTTTTGAAAAAGTAAAGAATCACCGTAATTGTGTTTTTGTGATGTGAATTCAAAGCCTATTTCTCTTTATATTCAGGGTATGAATGAGAATTAATTTAAGAACAAAGAGCTTCTTGGACATCAGCACAAACTTTCCTGTTAACTAATTTTAACGAGAGTAAATAATTCATCTTTTCAAGTGTCTCCCCATCCCCCTTTAAAGCTACTGTGGTATACCACAATTAAAACTTTCTGTAAAAGAACTTAAAGAGAAGAGTCTGGATTAATTTTTAAAATATTCTTTTGATGGTTTTTTTGAAATCTAGTTACTGTGTGAATATATTGTGAAGGCATCTCATAGCCCTAAGCAGATGTAATAAACAGTCATTACTCAGAACTGAAAACCAGCTCAATTGTAACATAACCCTTTCCTCTGAGGCAATGTAGCACCACCAGAAAAGCTCACAGTTCTCACTGCTCCGAATGGCACGTTTTGTCCGTCTTCCTCCGCCCTTTGCCCTGCTCTCCCTCCCTTGTTTACCTTCTTCCTTTTCTCTTTTATTTCTTCCCTCCTTCCCTCTTTCCTTCATCCCTTCTTTTCTCTTTTGTATTTCAGGAAGTTCATTTGAAAAAATCTGCTGTTTCTTTGGATGACAGCGACATTGAAGCTCGCCTTAATAGTTGGAATCTTGGGGTAAAACAAGTATTTGTTTTATGTATGTATATTCATGTGGCAGAACCATAGTATTTGAAAAAACATCTGAACTAATTTAATTCTATTCAGTGACTAGTATTGGATGTTAGATGTCAAGTACCGTGTTAACACTGAGAAGGACTGTGAGCGCAGGAAAGAGAAGTAACATTCCAAACAAGCATCACATAGTCTGCCCCTGACCAGCTGCCTTTTTTGTTGGGGAAATGAGATATACACATAAATAGTAAAATAATAATTTAAGATAGTAAATGATAAAATACCAAAATGAGTTAGATAGAAGAATATTGAGGTGGAGGGGAGGGAAGGGAGGTGTTGGAGAAGCAAGGGTATTTGAGTTGAAAAAAAAATGTCAAGGAGACTTCATTGGATGAGCCGCCATCATGAACAGCAGTTTTCAGATCCAAAGGCTGGGAGCATGAATGTACTTGGATGGGTGGGGAGGACAGAGCATGAAGAACGAGTGCTGTGTAAGTGATCTGTCATGACTAGATCCTAGGGTGTATGTGGGGATTGGGGAGCAACGTTAGCAGCTGGACTGCATGGGAGGTCTGAATGCTAAATTGAGAAGTTTAGCATTTATGTTTAAGGCAATAGTAAGCCCGGGAGGTTTATTTTATTTTTAAAATATATTTTTATTGATTTCAGAGGGGAAGAGAGAGAGAGAAAGAGATAGAAACATAATGATAAGAGAGAATCATCAATCGGCTGCCTCCTGCTGGGATTGAGCCCGCAGTCTGAGCATGTGCCCTGACAGGGAATTGAACCCTGACCTCCTGGTTTATTGGTCAGTGCTCAACCACTGAGCCACACTGGCAGGAGGTTTATTTCTACCCCACCCCCTTACATTCCATTTTACATATATGCTGTTAAAATGCTTTGAGGAAATAAAAAGAAGTTTAAACCAATTTTTTCCATGCTTGGTTACTATAAAAATAATTTGTAATTTGAACATTTGAAAAGTACAGAAAATGAGAGGAATAAACTGTTTTAAAATCATAACACTGAGAGATGTAACATTTTGTTTTATGTATATATCCTTTATTCTTTGTGTTTATAAAATTAAAATTTAAACAAAATTGCGGTTATATTTAAATACTATTTTATTATGTGCTATTTTAAATTTGGTTTAAGTTTATAATAGTTCTGTAAACATGAATCTTAATGGTAGCACTAATTTTTCTTTTGGATGGATATTCCAAAACTTATTTAAGCACTCAGTTATTTTTGGACATTCAGGTTGCTCCCCGTTTCTTGCTAATATAAGTAATACTGCACTAAAATTACTTACAAGAGTCATTTTATACATATTCAGTTGCCTTCTTAGGTCCAGAAGGGGTATACCAATTTATTTTCCAACCAGCAGTGTATAGGATTGTCTATTTCTCTCACTTCTTACTGACATTAGGGATTATTATTTTTAAAAAACCCAAACCCTTCTTTCTAATGATGGGCTTAATGTGCTTTAGGAAAATCAACTAGGTGGCATTATCAAGGTTATGGTGGATGTGAGTAGAAATGGAGAGAGGGAACCAATCATCTTGTAGGTGTTCGCAATGAACTCTACATTAGTGTGACTTCAGTGGAGATGGAAAGTGCAGGAAGGAAGCCCGTTTCACAGAAAATACAGGATGCTTAGTGACTGGTAGGCTGCACAGAAGGGCACCCAAAGGTTTCAGGAAATGGGAATGTTGGCTCTTCATCAATTAGTTGATTGTCCAATGAGAGAATCCAGTTTAGGGGTTTAAAAGCTTGTTTTAGACTCATGGAGTTGGAAAAGATGGTACGATTAATTGGGGAGTTCAAAGTTTGGAGCTTCATGAGACTCAGGGCGGGAGTCTTCTGTCTTAGTCCCGGAGGCTGAACAGACCTAGTCTTTAAAGCGAGGAGGCTGGGTGGGAGCACAAGTGAGGATGCTTGGCTCAGGCAGTGGCCATGATTGGAGGGCAGGGAAGGGGATAAGAATTTAAGCTACATGAATCTCAGTGATTTTGGAGTACATTAATGACAGAGAAGGGAGAAGCAGAATCGATCACGAGGGGGATAGTCAAAAGAAAAACATTTTCATGTTGGAGGATGTTGGAGAAGTGGTCTAAGTTACCAGCATGGGAGAAGAGCACAGGAAATCCCTCTGAAAGACAAATTCTTTTTGCCAGAAGGCAAAATCAAAGTGAAAAACAAAATTCCGAGCCTTTTAAACTTGCCTTTGCCCTCAGCTATTTGAAACTTCTGATGTACATTTCTTAGCACATGGAAGACTTTTCACGATTACTTACTAGTAACTGTTCGGAGGATTAAAATTTTCAATGTATAATAAAATGAAAAGAAAGCATCTAAAATATTTTGAGGTAATGCCTTAAAACTAGGCCTGCCTGGGGTTTTGTTTCACATTTTTATTGTTCAAAGAATGCACTAACAGTATAAAATATGAAAGTCTTGTATTTTTATATATTTATAACATACATGCATTAATCAGGCTGAGCTATGTATCTCTTGATCACAGTAGAATAATTCAAGTGTCCAGTGTATTAAAGGCTTAGATTTTGCTTTGGTTTTAGTTTGTATGAGAATGTGCCACGGAATGTTTTTTCCTTTCTTCTTTTGAATGATCAGTTAATAGCTGGTTAATTTTTGTGCTCTATACAAAGGTAAGTTTTTTATATATCTAGTGTGACTGCCAATACCTTCATTTTGATGCATTAGAAGTTCTGGAATTTGAATTTTCCTGTTTATGTTAAAAATACCATTATTCTTTCTTTTTCCAGGAGTGTGTTAATATTTTTTTCTAGGAATACGTATTTCAAGTAGAGATTTATATACTAAGACTAGCAATTAAATTTTCCTCCTGTATTATTTTTTCTTACTCTTTAACCTTTTTAACCTTTAGTTTTTGGAAAGCTTTCTTGCTTTGTTAATATACTTTATTATATATGTTTCATGCATAACTCTTTTTATATAAATCTTATTTCTGAGGATGGGGTGAAGGGCCATAGGGAGGACTTTCTTGGGCTTTTCATCCCAGTTCCCATCCTGGGTCCTGCGCTGACTGCAGAGCCTCACTCCCACCGGGAGCAAAGGAACAGTGAGGACTCTGAGTAGACCCCCTAGGTCCCTGGAAGCACAGCTGAGAGACCAGGACCCAGGATGGGGGGTTTGTGCAGGGAGAGCTCTCAGAACAGGAAGTGGGGGGAAGGAGCAGGGTGAGGTCAGCAGAAGTGTCTTCTCCAGAACCCTCAGGGAGTTCTGGAAGATGGACAGCACCCCAGGGTCTATCATGAAGGGTGAACCGCCCCATTGTGGTCAAGGGAGCACCTGCACAGCATCAGCAACTGGAGATGCTCCCTTACTCTCTCTGGGAGGAATGTGGGAGGCCTGGCAATTCTACTCACTGTGTCTTTGTCACTGTGGCCCACTGAGAACTGTTCTAATTGGTCACCCAGGGCTGCTGTCACTCTAGTGAGATGAGCCGTCCAGTGGAGGGGCTGCCCAAGGTGCCGACCCACAGAATTGGGAGCTAAATCCAGTGGTTGTAGTTTGAAGCTACAAAGGTTTGAGTGATCTATTATGCGGCAAAAAGCCAATTGATACAGGAGATACTGCCAATCGTTTTCTAGAATGCTTGTGCCACTTTGATCCTCATCAGCAGTGTGTGCCAGTTCCTGTTCAGTACTTGGTGTCATCAGTTAATTATTATTATTTAAAAAAATATATGTTTTTATTCATTTCAGAAAGGAAGGGAGAGGGAGAGAGAGAGAGAAACATCAATGATGAGAGAGAATCATTGATTGGCTGCCTCCTGCATGCCCCACACTATGGATTGAGGTAGCAACCTAGGGAATGTGCCCTGACCAGCAATCAAACCATGACCTCCTCATTCGTAGATCGATGGTCAATCACTGAGCCATGCCAGTTGGGTGTCAGTTAATTATTTTTAATTAAAAATATGTAGCTACTAGAGGCCCAGTGCATGAAATCCGTGCACAGGTACGGTCCGTAGGCCTGGCCGTTGATCAGGGCCGATCGGGGCCTTCCTTCCGGCTGCCAGCCGGGGCTTCCCTTTCCCAGCTGCCGGCTCCCGGCCAGGGCCTTCCTTTGTTCCACGACACCCCCTGTAGGTCAGCGCACGTCATAGTGAGTGATAGAACTCCCAGTCGAACTCCCGCGGGGACACTCTGCATATTAGCCTTTTATATATATAGACTATAGGCCTGGTGCATGAAAATTCATGCACTGGATGGGGGGTCCCTCAGCCCGGCCTGCTCACAGTCTGGGAGCCCTCAGGGGTGGGAGGCGACCCGGCCATCAGGGAAAGGCGATGCCCCATCACACCTCTGCTGCTGCCACTGCCGGCAGTGCAAGCCTCAGCTGGCCCTGGTTACCTGAGCCTCAGGCGGCCCAGGGTGGCTGGGCAGCCGACATCTGAGGCTTGCCTGCGCCTTGGGCGTCAGCTGGGCAGCCGACATCTGAAGCTTGCCTGTGCCTCGGGCCAGCCCTGGGCAGCTGGGGGGCTGAGGGTGGGTCCAGCTACAACATGTGCCTGCCGCCCCCTTGGCTGCCACCCCCAGCGGGGCTGAAAGGACTGGAGGACTCTGGCAGGGCTGAGGGACTGGGTGCCACCATCTTATGGGTTGTGATGGTGTGATGGTCAATTTGCATATTCCATCTTTATTAGATAGGATTCTCAAGAGTGGTTACTGACATTGCATTGTGTGTTTTTTAACATGCATTTTCTGATGACTTACAAAGTTAGATGCTTTTTAATATGTTTATTGACACTTTGGATAGTCTCTCAGACTGAAGTGTCTATTTAAGGCTTTGCCAATTTTCCTGTTGAGTTGTCAGACTTTTTCTTATCAATATGTATGAACTTTGTATCTATCCTGGATTAGAGTCCTTTTGGAATATAGTG
Organism: Myotis lucifugus; assembly: GCF_000147115.1. Classification (NCBI taxonomy): domain Eukaryota; kingdom Metazoa; phylum Chordata; class Mammalia; order Chiroptera; family Vespertilionidae; genus Myotis; species Myotis lucifugus. The sequence goes on along the minus strand of NW_005871148.1, from coordinate 2,804,093 downwards.
TTATAAATATTTTCTTTCACTTTGTTGCTTTCCTTCATTCTCTTTCTGGTGTCTTTGATGAATAGAAACTTTAAATTTTAATGCAGTTCATTTTCTCATCATTTTATATTTAGTGCTATTTTGGGTTCTATTTAAGATCTTTGACTATCTTAAGGTCCTGAAGATATTCTCCTATGTTTTCTTCTAGTAGCACTATTATTTTATTTTTTCTATTTAGATCTACATACCATCTGGAGATGGTATTGTATATATTGTAAGATATAAAGTTAAGATTTGTTTTTGTCACTTGGACAGTTCCATTTATTGAGAAGACTATTCTTTTCCAGCTGCACTGCAGTATTATTTGTCTCATAAATCAGGTGACAGGACATGTCTGTTTCTATTCTGTTCTTTGGCTTATTTAGCTTTTCCTTGTGTCAATGGTCTGTGTCTTGATATTTGTATTTTATTTGTGCTCATTAAATGTTTGTTGAAATGTGAGTAAACCAATGAATGAGCCTCAATTTGTAGTATTATTTCTGTGAAAAATGTTTTTCAATTCCCAGAATATTGACTTAAAAAACATTATTTTGGAGCATAATTGATTTAACATTGAAGAATGAGCTTATTTTATGCAAGAGTTTTGGCAGCTTTTCTGACTGATGCTATGACTTAAAAACATTTATTTTAGGGGGTGTTGTATCTATTCTGTTAATGTCCTTTCCTCTAAGACAGCCAAAATACCATATAAAATGTCTTTCTATTTTTCTGGAACCATACACCATCTCTATTTGATTAACATTAGTCTATAAGGGGGAATTTGGTGAGTTGGACCAAATTGCGAATAATTTGAAGAAACAAACTGACAGAACCCTTTGTAACCAAATAAATGAATCTGCTAAAGAACTAAACAAAATAAAACGTCAAAGCCAGCTTTCATTAGAGAGCATTCAGATGTCTGTTTTTATGTTTAGTTTAACTTATTCTATATTTTATTATTGTGATTCTATTTGCTTCTTAAACAAGAAATGTTCGGTCACGTGGTTTACGCATGCTATTGGAACTTAATTATTTTTAGCTTTGCTTTCTGTATAATATTTTGTTAGACTTTAGTGTTTCACATAAGTCCTTTTTATCTCCCATTTTGGACATTCTTTATTGTGGTGTTCTTTCTTGAGGTATTATGAGAGAACAAGAAGTTTTCTAAAAGAGCATGAAGAAGTAAATGTTAAGACTGTTTACAGATTGCTTCAAGTCCCTGTTGCTGTGGATTACAAAGTGGGAACATTTAACTTCAAAGCACATCTGGCTGCTGTTATAAAAGTAGAGTGCTCTTTTTCCCAAATAGACTCAAGAACATGCTTTGCTATGAATAATTCTCATTACATATTAAAAGTGGTCATGAGACAAACTCAGTGTATTGTGAATGAATAACAACAACAGACTATTTGTCCTTGTTCACAGTGTTTGTTGTTGCTTTTAAATGCTAGAGTAAATTTTCTCTTTTTATTTTTTTCTATTTTCTTGGTCCATTGGAAAAATGAAATTTATGATAACAGAGTGAGTCCTTAACTTCCGTGTTTAATGGCTTTTAAAGATGAAGAGCATGAACTAGGAGTTACTGCATAGTTGAAAGGCCACATTGTAGTCAGCTAAACCAGCATTTTGTATCCTGCTTGTAAATGTAGAGTGGAGTAAAAATAAGTCACAACTGGTTTTCTTTGCTTTTGGTTTTAAATTTTAAGCTTAATTAGAGCTTGAGCATCTTTGAAAATTCCCTGCTTTCCTCTTCCTTTATTTTTCCCCTTAATTTAATTCTCCTTCATGAATTAGAGGTTTATGTATTTTCAGATTTACGTGTGTCTTTGAAGAACTTACTTTCTATGCGGGTTTTCTCTATTCTGAAAATAGAGAATAGTTAGTTACTTTTCATATGTACACCTTCAAACAATAAATATTTATCGAGTGCACTTTGCTGCCTGCTGAACCTTTGCTGCCTCTATTTTTAAAACAGCCAAGTATATATAGTACAGTGTTATTTGCTAAAGAATATGCCTCTTTCTCTGGTATGATATTTAAGTGGATTTTATTGTCTTAATGAATGTTCCCCAAAGTAAATATACTCATTCATACACCACTGGAAGTGCTCCATATCTGGAACACTCTAATTGTCAAATTTTTAATGTATGCCAGTCTGGTGGTGGTAAAAAACCATCACATTGTGGTATTATTTTACATTTTTTAAAATAAACAGATTGAGCATATTTTCATGTTTGTTAGTCATTCAAATTTCTTCATCAGTGAAACGTGTCTCAAGTTTTTCCCATTTTTTTCCTAATGGGTTGTTCTTTTTAAAATTTTAAAGACCTTCTTTATACATTTGAGAGACAAAGCATTCATGCAAACATCTTCTCCTAATTTATGGCTTCTCTTTTCACTTTATTTATGATAAATTTTTTGGAGATAAGTTCTTATTTAAAATGGTCAAATTTATTAAATTTTTTGCTTATGCTTTTTTTGGTTTCTTTTTAAAGAAATCTTCTCTATTACAAGGCCATAAAGTCATTCTTCTAGATCGTCTTCTGAAAGTTCTGCTTTTAATTATAAGTATTTAATCCATTGGAAATGTATTATATATGGTGTGAGGAAGGGATCTGATCTTATTTTCTTCCATTTGTTGAACACATCCTAATTTTCTCAATAATTTGCAAGCTATATCTTTCATGAATAATATGCTCATATGTATTTGAGTTTCTGGTACTTCCTAGTTCCATTGACTTATCTTCATTGTAGTTTTCTTATGTCACACCACCTTGATCTTTTTCTTCAGGTCTGTCTTCCTTCTTGTCCCTTTATTTACTTATGCACATTTTATAATAAGCTTCTTAAGTTTTCAAAAAACCCTACTTAGATATTGGTTTGGGTAAACTTGGTCACTACATCAAGTTAATGAGAATTGGCATTTTTTTTTATATTGAGAGTATTAAAAAACATAGGCTGCAGGGGGATCATGAAAGTACAATTGTGTCTGCAGAGGTTATGTTTTATATTTCATTTGTTAGTGGGCCACTAAAAATGGATTATGCAATAGCCATTCTAAAAAACAAGCTAAATAATTAAGACATATAGAAAACATTTTCATAAAGCAGCTTAATTCTGTATTTTATCAAATAATAATTAAAGCTCAAAAATTGATAAGTCCTTATTTTTAAAATTTCAGATAGAAAATCCTCGGTACCTGAGACAGAAGCCTATCCCAGTTTCTCTGGTAGGTGAGAATTTCCTTGGACTTTTCCTATGGACGGATATTTTTAAATAAAATAATCAAGTCATTTACAGAAAATAGTCTAGGTCCACATTATAAAGCATAATTGTCTTATGAATCCTATCACTTGGAATTGGATAAATGATTTTTTTTCTCCAGTGTTGGCATCATTTTGGCATGAACTTTAGGCAATTTAGAAGTTTAGTTGGGGGTTTAGGATAAACCATGCCTGAAAAAGTATTGAATAACTCGTACTCATTCAACAGATGACTCCAAAATTCAGCCTGAGAAAATCCAGCAGTTTCCATGAGGATCATTTACTCTCTCGAATGCATGAGAAAGAGGTAGGACTGAGATATTTTTTATATGCCTAATTATTGACACTATTTTTATATTTTGTGTAATATGAGGTTTCAGGTTTAGTTAGAATAATGATGCATGGTAGGAAGAGGTTGTCTTTGGTACACATATGAAGTAATGATGTAGGGTAGGCAGGGTTTGTCTTTCTACTTAAAAAAAAAATATTTTTTATTGATTTCAGAGAGGAAGGGAGAGGGAGAGAGAGATAGAAACATCAACGATGAGAGAGAATCATTGATCAGCTGGCTGCCTCCTGCATGCCCTCCACTGGGGACTGAGCCTGCAACCTGGGCATGTGCCATGACTGGGAATCAAACTGTGACGATTGCCAGTTACAGGTTCACTAGAGGCCTGGTGCACAACATTTATACACTCGGTGGGGGAGGGGGTCCCTCAGCCCAGCCTGTGCCCTTTCACAGTCTGGGAGCTTTCAGGGGATGTCCAACTGATGGCTTAGGCCTGTGCCCTGTGGGAAGCCGGCCTAAGCCATCAGTTGGACATCCTTACCGCTGCCACAGAGGTTGACCACTATGCTCGCCAGCCCAGCTTCTGGCTGAACGGCACTCCCCCTGTGGAAGCGCATTGACCACCAGGGGGCAGCACCTGCATTGAGCGTCCGCCCCCTGGTGGTCAGTGTGCATCATAGTGACCAGTTATTCAGCAGTTTGGTTGATTTTCATATTACCCTTTTATTATATAGGATAGGTGGACACTCAACCACTGAGCCACTCCAGATAGGCATGGATGCTTTTAAGAATTTCTCAAATTTAATTTCAATTTGGTTATTTTCAATTTATAAAGTTTTCTTATCACTCTATTTATAAACTATCACAAAAGGCATTGACTTTTTTCTTAGATATTTAAAACAATATCATGAACATAAAAGCTTATTTTTTTTGTTGGTGGTGGAGGAAGAGGGCTTTTTTTAAAAAAAGTCTACTTGCTTTAATTATTACTGCTGATCTCAATAATATTCTTTTCTTTTCTTTTTAAACATTTATTTTATTGATTTTTTACAGAGAGGAAGGGAGAGGGAAAGAGAGTAAGAAACATCCATGAGAGAGAAACATCGATCAGCTGCCTCCTGCACACCTCCTACTAGGGATGTGCCCGCAACCAAGGTACATGCCCTTGACTGGAATCGAACCTGGGATCCTTCAGTCCACAGGCTGATGCTCTAGCCACTGAGCCAAACTGGTCAGGGCAATAATATTCTTTTCTTATTGAATTTATATGGGGTGACATTGGCTAATCAAATTATATAGGTTTCAACTCAGTAATATTCTGTCTGTTGTTTGTAGCTCCAATTTAAGGCATGCAGCATGTTTTTTTTCTGTAATGCAATCCTAGTGTTAAAAAAATACACTGAAATAAAAAGAAATTATATTTTAAAAATCTTTTTTGAGGGTAATACTTCTTATATTCAGATGCACCTCCTTTTGAGCTCTTGATATGAATTTCTTCCTTTTCAATAACTGTCAATTATTTTTGCAAGTCATTCCAAGTCATTTCCAACCATTTTTCCTTTTATTTTGTACTATTTTTTTTTTTACTGTTGAGGCTGTTTACCATAGAATAAATAAAATAATTGAAAGGAAGTGGTGGCTTTTTGAAATTTTTTTGGTCTTTCATGAAATAATATCTCTATGATGACATTTTGGGTCAGGGGTAAGCATACCAATGCTACCCACATATGTGTTGAAAGAAAAAATATTTACAGTTACCATGTGTTGCATCAGAGATTCTTTTTTAAATGTGTGTGGTTTTATTTTTTCCACACCCTTATGTTTTTGTTTTTCTTTTTGGCATACTATAAAAATATTTTGACATCATTGAGAAGTTTGCATGTAAACATCAACTTACTCTATATCTTAAAATACAGTCTGTGTACATTTTGGCTAAAATAACCCTTGTGCAATTACATAGTCATTTCTGACTTATTTGAAAAAATGTTTTCTTCATCCTAAAATATTTGAAAGTATATGTTGAGTGGCCCCAATGTGTGAACTATCTTAGTTTCTACTTTCTTTTAAAGTAGTATTTATGAGTATAAAATAGCTTATGTGGATTTTTATTGAAGAAATTTTGGAAATTATAGACATATGTAAAGAAGGGAATAAAATCACGTATAAAATTAACACCTGGAAATAAAAACAGTGGTAAAATGTTATTGTATTATCTTTTAGATTTTCATTGTGTCCTTAAAACATATTTTTTCTTAGGTATTTGATATATGTGTATGTGTGTGTGTGTAATGCATACATACATACATACATATATATATATATAAATATACATATATAGTTTTGTATATTTCAAGTATTTCTCATGCTAGTAAATATTGTTCCCAAGCATCTATTTTTAATGTCTATATTATATTTCATACTAGAGACCTGGTGCATGAATTTCATGCACTGGTGGGGTCCCTCAGCCTGGCATGCGCCCTCTTGCAATCCGGGACCCCTCAGGGAATGTCGGATAGCTGGTTTTGGCCTGATCCCCTCAGGGAATGTCAGATAGCTGGTTTTGGCCCAATCCCCGCAGGTCAGATCCAGACCGAAGGGAGCCTGATCCCCTCAGGCCCAATCCAGACAGGAGGAATCCTGATCCCCACAGGCTTGATCCAGACAGGAGGGAGCCTGATCCTGTGCGTTGAGCATCCCCTGGTGATCAGTGCGTGTCATAGCGACCGGTTGACTGGTCATTTGGTCGCTTAGGCTTTTATATATATAGATTATGGATATATGCCTACTTATGTGAACTTATTCCTATTGTTAGGTATTGAGATTGTTTATAATTTTCAATAACATAAATACCTCTGGGAAGAATATCCTTTTAACACTGTCTTTATATGCATCTCCAAATATTTCTTTGGGGTAATGAATAATATCTTACAGAATTTATCTGGATCATGAAGCAGTTAGTAAAGGATTTAATTCTGTTGAAATTTTAGAGTCCTAAAATAGTTAACCTTTAGAAATCAAACTTTATAAAATACAACTTCCACTTAAAATTTATAATTGTGTGGAAAATATATAGATGTTAAATGAGTAATATTTGCAGTATTATTTTATTAGAGTTAAAGAATTATAGTAGTTTTGTTTTGGTGGCTAAAAATACACCTACAAAATATTTTAAGATGTTCTTTACATTTTCAGTTTATTTGCGGCATTGTGAGAAAACATATGCTCAGTGATAGCCATCCTTTATTTTAACTCTAGTCTACACTCACACACATACTTGGACTTCTTTGCCTTTGTAATTGGTGACACATTTCCTGTGATAGCCACATCACAGGATTGTGTGACACTGAGTGTCATCAAGCAGTAGGTTGGGTTTTTTTTTAGTATCCTTAAAAAGATTTCTGACGTAGATTAAGATGTTTGGAAAACTGTTGTCACTGAAAGTAAAAGAAGAGACAACACAATGAGGGAGATAAATTTTCAGAGCAACCATCAGTTTTTAGAGAGCAGATGGTAGAAATTGCTCTTTTGTGAAATAAAATAGAACATTTCCCTTGAACCTCACGACCCATATTGAATGTTCCCACCTATTGCCTTAGAAGGGATGTTGCTTCTTTCTTGCATGTAATGCCAATTAGACATTTTTCCCCTTTATTTTAATGCAGAATTTAAACAAATCCAAGATAATTAAATCCATAGTCATTGACATCATAAATGAAAGAACTGATATTTTAAAATAGTTGTGAATGTAGCATTCATATATACAAAATCTCACAACATATAATAAATAATTATACCAAGGAATACCATTGTAAACAGGCAAGGATTAGATCATGGCCAATATCCCAAAAGTTTGCTGTCTGGCCCTCCCCATCATAACTCTCTTCAATCTTCCCTAGAAGTGACTACAATTCTGATTTTTCTGATGATAATTTCCCTCCTTTGTTTTTAAAGTTGATTTTACCACCAATTCCTGCATCCTTAAAAATGAAAATATTTTTATTGTAGTAGATTTTGAACTTCATATAACTAGAACTAAATTTTATATATTCTTTTGTGTCCTGCTTCCCTTTATAAGTGCATATTTACATAAGGGAACATTTAAGGAAGAACTAATTCCAATATTACAGATATTTTTTGAGATCATAGAGAAGGGAATGCTTCTTGACTCATTTTATGGGGGAGACCCTGACAGCAAAACCAAAAGGACATTACAAGAAATAAATCCCAGTAAAAATAAAAATTTAATAACCAAGTTTATTATCAATACATTGAGAAAAGACATTTAATAAATGATGTTGGTATAACTTTTCATTTACCTGGAGAACGTAAAACTGGGTCTTCATCCTCTAAAAACAAAAACAAACATGAATTTTGGATGTACTAAAAACTTACCTACAAATTCCCAATCAAAAAGTTTCAAAACAACACAAAAATCTTGCCAAAAAAAAAAAAATCTAGGAATTGGAAGACCTTTCTAACCCTCAACCTTTCCAAATCCAGAAACTATAAAGAAAATTATAGAAATATTTAACCAAGTGAAATAAAAGGCTTTGTATGGTAAAATATGTTATAAATAAGATCATTAGAAAAGTCATAGATTTGGGGGAAATATTTGGGACAGACTATGCATATGTACAGCATACCAGGAGGTCTTACTGATTGAGAGACAAAACATGGATCAAATTGTGAAAGGCCATTTTACAGAAAAACATATTCATATGGCCCCAAAACATCTTAAAGGAGCTAAGACAGGGTAGTGTTCAGGGAAATGCAAATTAGAGTAGTAATGGATATCTACTCTTCTGGTAGAAATGTGAATCTACCTTTAATAGAGGGCAAAATCTATGAAGGTATATCCACCATTGACTCATCTGCATGTCTTCTGAGAATCCATCCTGTAGAAATCAAAGCCTAGTTGTAGGATGCATGTAGACAATATTTTTGTGTGGCTTTATTTGTAGTGGAAAAGCACTGGAAATAAAGTGAATATTCATTAAGGGGAATGGTTGAATAAATTTTATTTTCTCCTCATTAAGAAATAATTGACAGCAATGAAAAAGAATGAATAAAACTATAGCAGGTATTTTTTGAGAGAGTTCCATGAGGTAGTGCGTGTTCAGAGAGAGAGCAAGATGCAGAAAATATTTTTTTTGCATGCAAAACATTCATAATATAAAAACTATGTATTGCTAAGGGTGTAGTGATTTGAAGAAGAGAATTTATTTAGCTCTAGAGATTTATTTAGCTCTCACATACACCAGAGTGTGTAGGGAGTGCTGTGCTCAGTGATGTCACTGTGGACCCGGACTAGTGGGGAAGTTCCACCGTCCTCAGCATACAGCGTCAGTCTCTGGTCTGAGGTGTAGGTTGCTCTCCAATACCTTGTCTTTAAGTGCCACCCTTCAGGAAGGAAGAGCACAGAGAGAAAGCCACTTTGTTTTTTAAAATGTCCAGAATCATTTCTACCCTATCATTCTCCTTGACCATACCTAGTCACACAGTCATGATACAACCATCTGCCCTGCTCATATTTGGTGGTGGCAATTGGGCCCCAAAGAAAGAGGAGGGCAGTAGATATCTGGGGACACTAGCGGTGTGCCGCAGACCCCCCTGCTGGTATATGCATTCCTGTTCACGTTTGTGTATGATTCTGGGAGCATGGCAGAAGACATGAAAATATGCTAGGTTGGCCTTGGCCAGTTTGGCTAAGTAGATAGAGCGTCAGCCTGCGGGCTGAAGGATCTCAGGTTTGATTCCAGTCAGGGGCACATATCTCAGTTGCAGGCTCGATTCCTGGCCCTGGTCAGGGCACATGCAGGAGGCAGCCAATTGATGTGTCTCTCTCACATCGATGTTTCTCTCTCTCTGTCTCTCCCCCTTCCTTCCACTCTATCTAAAAATAAATGGGAAAAAATATCCTTGGGTGAGGATTAACAACAACAAAAAACCACCACACGTGCACACGCACACAAAGAAAATATGCTAGGTTGTTGTTATGGAATACACCATGCAGATGTTGATGGGAGAAGTGAGAAGAGGGGAGAGATTTAAATAAAAAAGGGAATGAACACTGGCAAGTGCAGAGAAGTTAACAAAATAAAAACTCTACATCTAATTATGTTTGTTTCATGTAAATTATGTTTGTATATGATATTTGACAAAATTTAAAAATCAGAAAAAAATAACAAACCAGCATGCACCATGTATATTAACTATCACTCTTACCCTTAATGTGACGAGTTTTAGGAGAGAAGCAAATACTGCTTACATCTGTAAGCCCCAGGGATACGATAACAAGAGAGATAGATGCCTTTTTTTTGTGTGCTGTGTTTATAAATCAGCAAGGTGAATAACAATCGGCAGTACGAAATATTACAGATGAACATTTTGAGAATAGGATATACTGAAGATAGAATCTTAATTACTAACATATGATAATTTCCCCTGAGTAGTAACTAACAGAATTCTCCAGAAAGATGATTGTAACAGTTAGGTATCCAAGTGAGGAAAGTGAGGATGATTTTACGAAGCGTTCTTCGGCAGTTTGCTGGGGTGATTGTTGGGATATATGAAGAAAGTATGACTAAGCAAAGACATCATTTGGTTGTGTTGCTGATAATGCTTTGGAGACTGCTGGGCAGTACAGATGGCTGACATCAGTAATGATTTTGACCTTTCTATTGCTACGTGGTTACAGTAAATAAAGGAAAACAAAAAAAATTCAGTAAAATTACAATGGCTACATTTTATACCTTATCAGAAAACTTACAGTTAGTAGTTATTCTCTAATCCTGCTTTTTTGGGTACATTTTGTCCCTTTTGACAAGATTGAGGTAGTTGGTCAATATTCAATCTTTGTAATAACACGAAAGGAAGTTCCTTGGTATTTAAAATGTGCAGATGATGTCCATCTAAATAACTTTAGTACATTTTCCCTTACCAAGTTATTAATGGTCATTACGCCATTATATTTTGTTTTCTGCTAAATTCAGTATCAAATGCTAAATACAATTAATCAAATGTTAAATGCAAAACTGTTAATAGTAAAAAGTAGCATTTTGAATAGGAAATCCATTTTTCTGTAGGAGTGGATGTCGAATACCCGAGTGAATAGATTGTTGTGTTCCTTAAAACCCCCAAAACCCTTTATTTAAAGTTTGTGCATATTCGGTTGAGTCAGTGACATTGGTCATAGTCCTCAAATTTAACTAGTTATCCTGTTACTTGGATATTTTTAAACCCAAGGAAATGCTTTTATAATAAGTAAGTGAGCACATGCACCAGCTTGATTCATTCAGTAGGAATGTCCATCCTCAGAGCTGCTCTTTGAAGTGCAAACTTCAGAGAAGATGAGGCCCAGGGGACTTGGTAAATAACATTTCTTAAAGTCTTTCTAAGCAGAAATTTCAGAAATTCTAATTCTCTCAGAAATAGCTTGTGGGAATGCCCTCTAGAAAGTGAAGCTATCCAGTTTCAGTCCTTTGCTTTAGCAGGAGGCTAGTCATCGCAAGGCTTGTCATACACGCCTTTTATTCCTGTGGTGTTATCTCAGTTCTAGGAAGGAAGGAAAGAAAGCACAGTGCAAATCTACTGTAGGGTGATATTTTTAATATATTTTTATTGATTTCAGAGAGGAAGGGAGGGGGAGAGAGAGATAGAAACATCAATGATGAGAATCGTTTATCGGCTGCACCCCCCACACTGGGGATTGAGCCCACAGCCCAGGCATGTCCCTTGACTGGGAATTGAACTGTGATCTCCTGGTTCAACCACTGAACCACACCAGCTGAGCTGTAGGGCGATATTGACTAAGAAGTGTTATGAAGTGTATTGAGGAAGGAAGAGTTGCTTTTGTCTGGGAGTGTGGGGGAGATTTCATGGAAGAAGTGACATTTGAGCCAGGGGTTGAGTCCCATGGGAGATGTTAGCAGGCAGAGGAGACATGGAAGTGGAAACCCAAGTGCACGTTTTGCTGAAGCCCATAGACCACTTGGCTGGCGTATAGGGAGGGGAAAGGAAAGGAAGAGAGTGTGGCCAAGTCAGAAATGATGTTGCTGCCAACCCCAGGCCCAGGGAGCTACTGAAGCTTGACCAGGAGACAGTACCACAGCTGTGCTGTAGAAAAGTAGCTGGGCAGTAGTGTCTCAAGTGGATTAGCGGGGAGAGGATTGGAGTGAGGAGTCGCTACTGAGGAGGCTGTTTAATAGCTGGGGTGAGGGTGAACGAGAAACTACTGGAGTGGTGACAGTGGGGCTGAGATGAGGCACTGAGCTGGGATGGAATGGGGGACTCATTGGATGCTGAGGGTAAGGGAAAATGAGGAGTCACAGGTAAGGGTCTTCGTGGTACATAGTAGATGGTTGTTGAATTCGATGTAGGAGAGGCTCATACTACTGGAGCTGTGTGGCAGGCGGCTGGAACCGAAGATGTGAGGCCTACAAATGGAGACTTATGATTCATTTCCACGGGACATTAGGGTCAACTCCAGATGAAAGCACCAGAGGCTAATGTTTACATAGGGTGAAGATGGTAATGGTATTAAACCTGGGAGATGCCACCTTAGGGCCTGGGAGAAGGACAGGACAATGCAGAGGAGGTAGAGAAACCTCCCCCAGGGTGAGTGGAGGACCAGACAAGCCAAGTCACAGAGCCAAGGGAAGGAAGGAGATGGTCAGAGGGCAAACTTCTACAGACAAGAGGATGACGTGTGCCTGATTCGGTGATCAAAGGACCTTTGGCTGAAAAATGAAAATGATGTCATGTGACCTTTGAGATTGCAGTTTAATAAAGGACAAAGAAAGTGAAGGGACAGGAAGAAATGGAAGTAGAAAGTATGGAATACTTGCTGAAATGCTTTTTATTAAAAATAAGAAGGGAGCCTGGTCAGCATGGCTCAGTGGTTGAGCATCAACCTATGAACCAGGAGGTCTTGGTTTGATTCCTGGTCAGGGCACATGCCTGAGTTGCGGGCTTGATCCCCAGTAGGGGGTGTGCAGGAAGCAGCCAATCAATGATTCTCTCTCATCATTGATATTTCTATCTCTCTTCCCCTCTCCCTTCCTCTCAGAAATCAATAAAAATTATATTTTAAAAAATAAGAAGGTAAAGAATGATACTTTATGTTGAAAGCTGAAATATTTAAACAGCAAATTCTGACCATAACTCTTAATTGGGAAAATGAAAAATCTATCAAATAAATATTACTGATGTAAAATGTGGCTTTAAACAATGCGAAGTCCTAATGGGTCGAAAAAAGATAGGAGCCCTTAATTAATTAAAAAAAAATTAAAAGAGGGCTTTAGGGAATAAAAGTGGAACCCCAGGATGTGTGGTTTAGAATAATGTAATGATGCTGGGGCCGTCTGCCTGTCCCTTCTCCCCTCCCGGTGGTGCCAGGTTTTCCATCCCAGACAAGCATTGCTTATTAAAACCCTGAGGTGACTTATTAGAGAGCATCTTCCTTTCTTAGTTTGAGCTCCATTTCCATACTGAGCTGGTTGAATAGGTGAGCTGTCATATTAAAAAGCTACTCAGCAGAATTTAGCTTTCATTTATTAGCTGGACCCAGACTCCTGAGTATGCATCCAGGCTCTCTACCTTCCTGGTCATGTGACCTTGAGCAGGTGCCTCTTTGTACTTCAGTTTTCTTATCTGTAAAATGGAGAGAGTAAAAGGACCCACTTCTGTAGTTTGTGAGGATTATTGCATGAAATAATGTGTGTGAATTGCTGGAAACAGCTTTGTATGTGGTACACAGTCAGGTATTTGTTGTTTTCCTGTGTGTTGTTTTTTTCTTCCTTGCTGCTGCTGCTGCTACTGATCCTGCTACTGCTTCACCAGTAACTGCTGCTGTGCTGTTACTACTGCTACCACCACTAGTACTTACTATACTACTACTAACTCCTGCTGACTACTGCTTACTACTTGTTGCTATTAATACCATCACTGCTCCTCTCCTAATGCTCCTAGTAGTATTATTGCTATTACTACTGCTGCACTGCCACCATGACTTTCTTGTGTTGTTTAGAGAGGCTGGTTCATGATATAGTTTGTCCCTGTTGTCATAGCGTCTCTAGTTGCTTCAGAATGTTTGCCTTTAAGTGGCTAGTACCATTTTCTCTATCTTTCCATCTATACCTCTGTCTCACTCTGTTAAGGTTCTATTGCTGCGTGGGTCACGCAATTTCCTCTTACCTTTCCAAACTTACTTGTTTTTTACCCATATTCCTGCTAACTAATTTCATAGGTAATTTAATTCGTGGTGCTAATGGCTGGTAATGGCTTCATATGTAAACTAATTTTCACATTGACCCCAGAGACGTTATCATTTTAAAGTTCAAGAGTATAAATATGTAATTTATTGCTTATGATGTTTTCAGCCATTTCATGTGACTGTCTGCATTAAATGTACTCTTTCTATCCCCAAATAGTATAGGTTTTGTACTTATCTGTTCTCTTCCATAGAAAAGTTATCTTAAATAGGTTGTGGTGAATGTATATTGATTTTTAAGCGTTCTGTATTCATTATTGGTCACCATCTGGATGCCCAGGTATTCACAGGTTGTTAGGGAGGCAACTCCACTCTGGCTGGCTGGGCCTTTGGTGTCTCCCAGTGCTGTTTCTTCTGTGGCATCGGTTGTATTTTCTACCTTGTAGCAGCTTTGCTTTGTTATTCACCCAGCTAGAGGCCCTATGCATGAAATTTGTGCAAGAGTAGGCCTTCCTTCTCCTGGCTGCTGGCACTGGCTTTCCTCTGGCACCCGGGACCCGGGCTGGCTCGCAGCCTTGGCGGCTTGCCTTGGCCCTTGCAGCCCTGATTTCGTCTGGAAGGTAGTTTGGCTGTTTGGTCTAATTAGCATATTACGCTTTTATTATTGTAGATGATGCGCCCGGTACCCCACCGAATGCACACATATTCCAACCTATGTTAAGGATTGGTAGGCATCCTGCTGGGCAGTTCCCACTTCCCTAGTCCCTTTATGTAAGATTCCAGCTTCTTCAACTGCCTTGAACTCTGACCTCGCCTTCTTGTTCAGGAGGGCAGCGGGCCTCTATTGCACTCGGTGGTTCCCATGCAGAGAGGCAGATGATATTGGGTTCAGCTTGTGAGGATGACAGTATTGCACCCGCCTGTTTTCTAACACCTGAGAGTGGTCACCTCAGTTATTTTAGCCCTTTTCATGTTTGTTAACAGGGAGGTGAGTTCACTACTAGTTACTCCATTATAGCCTGCAGTGGATCTCTATGATTCTTAAGCTGAAATTGATAGTGTCTGTTCTGAGCTCAGTTAAAGAAAACTTAAATGTTGTCTGGGGTCAGTTACTTGGAGCTTAAACAACTTAGAAGTGTTATAGTTAGCCTTTTAATTTCAGCCTTTTGTGTTAAACTAAATTAAGCAAGGCTGTTTATGGTCTTTTACATAACCAGACAGGGTCGGGCAAAAGTAGGTTTAGAGTTTTTCGTACGGAAAATAATACAATAATTAAACAATATACAAGAAGAACCTTTTTTGCATATTCACAAGTATAAGCCTACTTTTGCCCCCACCCTTATATGTATGTGTATATAGACACACATGTGTCCATATATATTTATATCTATTTCTTATATCTTGTGTTATCTTAAATGCTGTACTATGATTGTTTCAATATTCTAATCCTGATGATTTATCATGAATCATACTTTAGAAACAAGGCAGAAACATAGAGCTACTCTGTAGTGACAGGGTTTGGGTTTGTTCCTCAAAGTAGCTAACTTGCTATCTTCATTCATATTCTTTCTCTGAATGATGATAATGATTACTTAAGTAGTAGAGGCCCGATGCACGAAATTTGTGCAAGGGGCTTGGCCCTCGCATGCCCAGACGGTCGTTCGGCTGTCCAGTCTAATTAGCATTTTATGCTTTTATTATTATAGATGTGCCAAGTGTTTATTCCTAATCTGGTAACCCAAGATTGAGGTGGGAGGTGGTGGGTGGGTTATAGCAGCAGTTACTTGTTGTTTAGAGCTGACCCTCCGAGTCTGAGGTTACATTTTTAAGGTATTATGGAAAGATATGGTAATAAATTCTCCTATATCTTCCCAGTTTTGTTTGATTCCTTTTTAATAGTCCCCAGAAAACTTCTATTAAGAATCTTTACATGGACTTAGGCCACCCAGACCCCTTTCTGCTAAAATGTGGAAGAAGCATCCTGTGATTTAGATTTTTTTCCTTTTGCAGCATAAATGGATGACTGTTTCCCACTCTACCACTCATAACATTTAAAAATCATGAATTGTTTATATTAATTTTTCTTTGTAAAACTTTAAAATTTCACTTTAGTATATTGATGTGATCATGCATGTTTACTGTAAGTTCAAATTCATTGTATATTTGAAACAGTAATTTAAAAATATAAAGTGTATTTTAAAATTTTTTCAAGAAAACATTTTGCTAGCATATTCCTAATATTTTAAAAGAAAACTTTTGTGAAGGTTTTGCGCCAAACATCGTACTCAGTATAGTTACTTAAATGTTTCACATTTCATAAGGATAGCTATCCTTAATTAGCAGAAGAGGAAATAAAATTTCAACAGAGTGACTTGCCCAAGATCACAGCAATTAATACATAACTAGATGCCCAGTGCATGGAATTTGTGCACTGGTGGGGAGTGTGGCCTGCAGGGATGGCCCGATGTGGGAGCGCTGCTCATCCCGGTCAGCTGAATGGCGGCTCTGACTGTGGGAGCGCACTGACCACCAGGGGGCAGCTCCTGCAGTGAGCGTCTTCCCCCTGTTGGTCAGTGCACATCATAGCGACTGGTCGACTGGTTGTTCTGATCATTTCGCCATTTGGTTGCTGGGCTTTTATTACATAGGATGGGATTAGAACTAGAGTTATAAATGAGGTCTGTCAGACTTTAATGTGCATATTCTTTTAAAAAGTAGGAATCAGGTGGTCCAATATTTTTATAGTTGAGAAAACCAATTTTATGTTGTTCTTAAAACCAGTTACTACTATTCTTTCAATTCAAAGATACACGTATTATTTTCAACAAGTATTGGTTATAGTTTCGCTGGCTTTGCTGCAAACATTGTGCATTAGGTATTGGTTTGAGAAGTTTGGGAGTTAATGAGTGCTTGAAAGGAGATGAAGTCACTGTCTGGAGGGCATCGGGGTCTATGACTTCAGGAGAGAGAAGTGCATTTATCAGTAATATGCCATATTTATGGACGTTCAGTCTCAAACTATCACATTGGTGAAAAGTATTTTTAAAGGAGCACATAAATATAAGAAAAGCAAAAAGTAAAACAGTTAATAGAGACTTGCTGAGATAGGAAATAATAAACGTGAAAATACTAGCAAAATAACACTTTAAAATGACTTTTTTGGGGACCGGATAATTGATAAATCCATATTTAGTAGTGTCAGCTTACCCATCAGGTACAATTTATTTGAAAGATTTTTAATTAGCTTGGAAGTAATACCAACATTGATATATATATATATATATATATATATATATATATATATATATATATGATTTCTAGACCTTTAGCTATAGGGTAAAAGTGGAAAAATACTATTCTCTTTCATATTCAGAGTTATTTTAATTTAATTGTGTATTTTTGCCAAAGGGAAAAGCAAATTATTAACACCTTTAAAATATTTTCCTTGAAGTTGGACATGAAAACCAAAATGATAGAAGCTAAATGTCATGAAGAGAAGCTTAAACTTCA
>NW_005871148.1:2679303-2784303 GCF_000147115.1 Myotis lucifugus | reverse complement strand
GAAGTCTCTGGCCTTGGCTTATTCATTATAAATGGCGAGGCTGGAATAAATAATGCTTGAAGTTCCTTCCACCTCCGAGAGTTTATACTTCCATGCTTCTGTAATTTTGTGTATAAGGTAATAAGGACCTGGAATTTCTGAATGATGGAAGTGGGAATACTGAGAAAGGGACTGAAGAAGAAATTTTGAAGAATTTGGTGAATAAAATACAGGTGATGAATAAGAGGAGAGAAGGTTTTCATTTAGGAGTTTCCATATGAAACTTACTCACTCTGTAACCATCACCAGACTTGAGTATATCTGAGAGACTGGTGCCGCCCTTAAAATTTAAGATGGCACTTACACATATAAATTACTTAATGAAATAGGTTATTTTTAGGTTTATTCCCAGCCTTAAATTTTATTTAGAAATTAGTTCAGGTTCTTTCTCCAAATATCAATGACTACAAAATTATTTTAAACTTATTTCTAGGTTTTTGTTTCTTACCCTGATTTAAACCAGCCAATTTAAATATGCCAACGGTTTAAAAATAATACTTTTTAAGGCTTTTGAATTGCAAATAGATCTTAGTTTAATTTTGGAATTGTGAAATAATATGTTATAGGTGCTAAGGACTAATATTAGGTTAATTTGAATTCTTCTCTTTCTCCCCTCATTTGTTACATAGTTGAGATATAAGAGTGAAAGAAATTTCTACGTAAATGTTTTGAAAATGTTGCTATCTTTTTTTGAGGAATAATTGACATACATTATATTAGCTTCAGCTATACAACACAGTGATTTGATATCTGCATATATTGTGAAATGATCACCACCATAAGTCAGGTTAACATCCATCACCACACATAGTTAGAGAATTAAATTTTGTTGTCTTGAAGTGAGTAAAAACATATGCAGTAAGCTAAGAAAATGCCACATTTAAGCAAACATACAGCTGACTTTATTTTACCATCCAGATGACATAATATATTAAGCAAATTTTTGCTTAAATCAGTGACAGTTTAAATCATTTTTAAAAGATTTTATTTAAAAGAAATTTTTAAAAAGTGATTTATAAGAGGAATATTTTATATAATTAAAGCATATTTTATTTTAGTAACGTAAACCTTGGCAATGATTTTAAAGCACCTAGCAGCAGGAGTGGAGTGAGATAATGGGTTCCTTAGTCAGGACACATGTTTTTGAGCACTTGCCTACAGCACTGTTATGCTCTGTAGATAAAAGGTTGAAATATCTTTCTCCTCAGGACAGAGGCAAGGAAACCTTTATAACATATACTGTAATAAGCGATTTAATGGAGAAATAGATGCGGTTCCTTGGGCACACAGAGGAATTTCCTTCTGTCCTGCAAGATGAGGAGTCTGGGTGGGGAAGGTTCACAAAGAAGGTGATGCTGGAATTGAGAGTAGGAATGAGTAGGGCCCAGTGGAGGGAGTGAACCTGAAGCCAGCACACTGTCAAAGCCATCTAGGAGGTGAGTAATGATGGGTTCAACCAAGACTGGTGGCACAAATGGAGAAAAAGAGAGGAAAAAGTAAGATATTTTATTAAGACAGAATTGAGAAGATTGGTAAAAAATGGAATTATCTAACCGGCGCACTATATATTTTTTTATCATCAAGCTCTTATGTGGTAGGTAAAATTGGTTTAACTGTGTTTTATCATTTTTGACAGTTCAGACCCTTATACGTGACTGTCAAGTTATCAGAGAGACTAAAGAAAACCAGATTTCAGAGCTGAAAAAGATGTGTGAGCAAAGTACAGAATTTCTGAATAATGACTGGGAAAAAAAGGTAAGCTACATAATATAAAATAGTAATAGAAAATTCAAAGTAACACTTAATTATAAAAATAATGGATATTCACAAAATATACAGAAAGTCAGAGTATTAGACCAGACACACCTGTTTTATCCTTAAGTGAATCAGCTGAGTTATAGCATACTTGTATTTCCCAGTGTCGTTTTTGCCCTTGCAGGCTCAACTGTGTAAATTCCCTGGGTTTGTTTTGAAGACTTAGAGACACCCCGCCAACTGCAACAGGCACATACGCGTTATTAAGCATTGTGGGGTACACCTAAAAAATCACTCTGTATTAATGGGCTACTAAAAATAGTGGATTTTTTGATAGTCAGAAGGCATATGTCCTAGGACCTTTTAGAGACCATAAACATGAAGAAACCTCTGCAACATAAATATAACCACCAAGTTCTAAGTGACTTATTCAGAGCCCTTTATCAGAGTTACCATGCCCGTCAGTCCACAGCTACGAAGCAGCACTGAAATTTAGGTGCTGTGGGTTTGGCTACATTCATGGACCGGCTAAGTGACTGACACCAGTTTAAAATGTAGACTTTGGCAAATATACAAATACAACATAGCAGGGATTTGGGGCACCACTTACAAAGAGTCAGAGCTGCATGTGTTAAATTTGTGAAACCTAAGGGTCTTCTGTGTGGCTATTACTGAGCCATCCTCTTCTTGTTTAGCTAGAAAGTAGAGGGAACGTTCTTGAGACCCTTACCAATAATTAGCATAATTATTGCCTGCATGCTGCCTCTGGTTTCCATCATCTCTCAGGGTTTCTCTGTTCATTCAACGTCTTCCTAGTCAAACAGGAACTTCCATGCATCTGTCATATCCTTGTTCTGCCTCCTGCTCATAAATGGGAAATCAAATGCACCTTTCAAACTTAACCAAGTGAGCCTGGGGTTGGATGCCGGGAGCTACACTCAGAATTCCACTCCCATTCAGATAAGGGAAGGAATGCCCACAGGCCATGAACACAGACTTTCAATTCCCTTTGGAAGCTGTCCATTAGTTCCATAGATACTTAGAGTATAATCTTTGTAAAGAAAGACCTGTAGACATGAGGACATAGGGTATACAGTTCTTAAAGATTCTTTCTCTATTTGATTTATAATGTCATCTTTTTATCCGCTTTTGTGTAGGTTATGGAATGGATAAAAATAGTGTCCTGTTGGGGGTAGGGTGAAGGATAAAGATTTTAACATTACTCTTGTGCAAAATTTCATGCAGATAATATAAAACTATAGACAGTGACATAATATTCTTGATCAATAATAATATTGTAAATATTTCTGTGTGATTCAGGCTAATCCTAGTGTTGTTTAGCTGAGACAGTGTATTATTTGTGTATTTATTTACTGTTGCTACCAGAAGTAGATAATTCCTTTAATATTTGTTGATCCATTAAAATCTCCAATTTAGGAAAGTAAAGAAAAAGATAATTTCTTAATCATGCTCTTTATAGGTTACCTTACTTGGACATTTATGACTTTCATACCTTTTATTGTTTGGGACAACATATAAGTAGAGACATATAGGAAACATGTCTTCTGAATTGCAAACTAGTCGCTCTGCAGCAGTGATGAGAGAGCCCGGTTTTGTCTCCGGTGCAGCTGCACAACGCGGTGGCGGAGATGGAGAGGGAGAAGTTTGACCTTCAGAAGCGGCACACGGAGAGCATCCAGGAGCTGCTGGAGGACACCAACGCCCGGCTGCGCAGGATGGAGGGCGAGTACACAGCGCAGACCCAGGCCACGGCAAGTCCTTTTCCTCTTCCTGCCATTGTTAGACGCTCCTCTCTCTTCCCCATGTGCCCTGCTTCCCGGATGTGTGCTGGGAGTAAGTGAGATACAGAACCAGGAGAAATCCCTCCACTTTCCATAGACACAGGCTGACATGTGACGTGGACAGTCTCTTGAAGTGGCTGTGGATTTCACTCTGGATTCTTTGAGGCCCCCTTTGCTTAACTCCCAAAAACATTTATAAATTTGTCTTGTTTTTTTGCTGACTTTCCGCCTAGAGATAATTTTTTTCTTTCATTCTATTTGTTTGTTTTATTCTTTTTAAACTGAAGACTTGTTTTTCTAAAAATATTTAATACTAGTGTGAAGGAAAGAAAATGGGGAGATAGGAGTAGAGTGACCACTTTAAGATCGATATCAGTAGCTTTATCTTGACTGAAGGACTAGACACAGTTATCACATGGGTAAACCCCCAAGTTGCCTTCCTGTGAGGACACAGAAGGAGGTCACGCACACAGCAGAGATATCAGGGAGGACGCAGGGTCCCCGAAGAGCCTCCTCACAGAGCACCTAGTGGCCGGGGAGCAGTCTGAGGGAGGAAGGGAGTGTCACCAGCCTTTCAGAAGCCCAGCTGACTTCCTGAGGCACACAAGCCTGGAACAGGTAGGCTCATGGCACACAGACCAGGGCACAGCACATCCAAGGCAAGTGTGCCTCATCAACCTTGTTCCCAACAAATGACACTACCTGTGGGATGGCAGAACCTGTGACCTAGGCATGAACCCAGTCCTCATGCACCACAGCCCACCAGCCCAGCTAGGCTGGTCCAAGTATGTCCTTGAGCTGAAAGCTGTGGAATCTGATCAAGAGTCAGTTTCCCAGGCATCTCTCAGAGACCCTGAGATCAGCTCTAGGGTCTGGCTCACAGGGTTCAAAAGTGGGAAGCAGGGTCCACAGTGGGACAGGGAGACCATTAGGAGGCTGCCATAGTCGTCCAGGCAAGGGAGGTGGTGGCTTGGACCTGGGTGCCCATCTGGAGGTGAGGACTGGCAAATGGTGATGCAGGTCAGTGAGTTGGACAACGCTAAAGGTAGAGCAGGTCTATTGGGGAAAAATATCAATAATTTATTTGCTGAATAATCAGCATAATGATGATATTCAAAGTATTGAACAAAAACCAAATTTATATCTGAAATATGTATTTGTCATTTCAACATCCTAAATTTTCAACAAATGTGAGTTAAATATATTAAGTAATATTAGAGTTGAAATCTGTGGAACATGTGATTGCTTAAAATGCTTACTGCATTGTTATATATTATTTATTAAATAATAGGAAGAGAGTGATGCCTTTCACAGTGGCATTTTTAATTTTTATGAAGTTGGGATGTAAAGAAAAGTGACACTTTGGAGCTAAGAGGTCACTGTCAGAAAAACTATTTTTAATGAAAGTTGAATTTCAAAATGAGCATTCAGACCTTGTCATTAGATAATAATAAATATAGAGGAAAATAGACAGAGTCTGTCAGCAGGATCGCATTTAGGAATCATCAAGACTAGACAGCCCTTGCCGAGCAGCTCCTGGTTAATAATTAAACAAGGTGGAGTTCAAGGCCAGGCTTCGGATGAAAGACGAGACTGTCACTGAGAATTAGGTTCTGGGTTTTGTGGTTCTTCCAGGCTTGTTTCTTCTTTTGTTGAGTCTTGTTTGTTGTAAGCAGACATTGTATAGATTATTAGGTTTATGACTTTGGGTATTGGCAGGGAATCTCTTGTGCAAAACTCATAGTTAAACATGTAAACACTGGATTTGAAAAACAATATTAGAACTATAAATATGAAAATTATAGCAAAGTTATTAGATACTTGGGGAGATGAAGGCTGGAAAACATCAGGCTCTATCTCTCTCTCGATTGGACGCATGAAAGTCTGTGGTGGCTTCACTGAACTTTTTTTGGCTTGTTTAGTAGAGTTCTTTATCTTTTTCTGTATCATGGGTCCCACTGGCAATTTTGTGAAGTCCATTCAGCCCTTCCCAGAATAATATTTTTAAATTTAATAACATATATAATATTACAAAGAAAAAATATTGAGTTAGAGTTGTCAAAATGTTAAAGTTATGATAGAGCGCTAGAGGTGCTTCTAAATGAATGCAGTATATATCAAAATTTAGTAGTGGGCCTATTAACTCTTGGAATCTATGAATATTGCTGAGAATAAACAATACTTAGTAATTACCTAACACTGGAATGGACTATACAGATATCTGTGATTATTGGTCATAGATATTGCTAATGATGCCTTGGTTTGCTAATTAGATATACTGAAGGGATGTGCTGAAGGCCAGGTAAGGCAGTGAAAATAAAGATGAGCTCTCTTTTCCCATTCAAATTCCCACCTTAGAAAGTGTCAAAAGACCTTCAGTACCTGAAATATTTTGTTAACCATTCTTAACTATTTTTTTTAAATATATTTTATTGATTTTTTTACAGAGAAGAAGGGAGAGGGATAGAGAGTTAGAAACATCGATGAGAGAGAAACACCGATCAGCTGCTTCCTGCACACACCCTCCCAGGGATGTGCCCGCAACCAAGGTACATGCCCTTGACCGGAATCGAACCTGGGACCCTTCAGTCCGCAGGCCGATGCTCTATCCACTGAGCCAAACTGGCCAGGGCCTTAACTATTATTGTTAACCATTCTTAACTATTATTGTTAGTAGTGACATCAGTAATCTGTAGAGTAACTAATTTACTGTCTGATATCAATAGACTTTGTCATTTTATAGTCATCACCACATTTATTCTCCCGACCTCATATTTAGAAAGAAGAAACCCCCTAATAGTGGCAGTTCATCATTTTGAATAGGATGACCATTTTACAGGTAGACTTTATTTTGTAGAGCAGTTTTTAGATCTACAGAAAAATTGAGAAGGGAGTGCAGAGAGTTCCTATATACTTCACACCAAATTCCTCCTCGTAGAAACATCTGGCATTGTTTTGGTACATTTGTTACAATAAATCCATCAAGATGGATAAAGTCCATAGTTTATTCAGTTTTTTTTTAGTTTTTTTTTTTCTTGGATCTCGTGCAGGATATCACATTACATTTAGTGTTCATGTCTTCTTAGGTTGACACCGTTCCTCAGCTTTCCCTCGTTTTCATGACCTTGACAATTTGAGGAGTACTGGTCAGGTCGATTGTAGAATGCCCCTCTGTTGGAGTTTGTCTCGTGTTTTTCTCATGATTAGACGGGGGTTATGGGTTGAGGCAGTAAGATCACAGGTTCAGTGCTCATCTCATCACATCACATCAAGGGTACGTACTGTTAATGGCTTACTGTTACATTATCCTTGGTCACCTGGCTGAAGTAGTATTGGTCAGACCTTCCACTGTAAAGTTACTCCCTACTTTTCCATATTGTTTTCTTCGGAAGGAAGTTCCTGTGAGCAGCCCATGCTTAACAAGTGGGGGAATCTGCTTTCCATACTTAGGTGTGACGTTTCTACCTAAGTTATTTGGAGTTTTTCTCCATGGGAGATTTGTCTCTTCTCTCCCATTTGTTCAGTCATTTATTTATATCAGTATAGACACATGGATATTTTTTATTGTATACTCTGGATTATAATGCAATACTACTTTATTTTGCTGCTCAAATTGTTCTAGTTTTGGCCATTGAGAACTCTTTCGTTAGGCTCCTGTACCGCTTTGACATCCCCCCATTGATGGGGATCATATGGAGAATGGTATTAGAAACTAAGATCTGTGTGGTAGGTATGCTTATTACTGTTGGGATGACATTTTTTATGCCCTCTAACCGGACAAAGCAAGGGAGTATATGTGAATTACTAACCTGTGTGCCTATGCATATCTATAAACAGTTCTGTATGTAACCATCTGTATCTACATTAAACTAAACATAATTTCTTACTGATTTCTGTAACTCTCCTCCATTACCACATGGATTATTCCAGCCTTCTCCCTTTGTGCATATGTAAATTCTCAATCCAACCGTGGAAACTTGGCTTCCACCGCCTTTCATCCATTTACTTAATTGTTCAGTTCCAGTACATGTGTATGCTAGTGTCAGAGTTGTTCATTACTCATACTCCCATGGGAACCAACTTTGTCAACTAGAGCAGCGGTCACCAAACTTTTGGACCTCACAGACCACCAGTGGTCCCCAGACCACCGGTTGGTGACCACTGAACTAGTGTACAGTGTTATGGACACTTCCTTTTGCCTTTGTTCTTAGAGACTCCACTCATTTCAAACTGCTTAGGTCATCACCTTTCCCTCCATTCCTTCAATGAGGTTTTTTCCCCCATATATTTTTAATGTAACTGGATTCTCTTATCACGGTCTGCATTTTTTCCTTGGATCCCCCAAACTCCAAATGTGCTTTTTTTTTATTTGCACAAAATAATATTCTTTTTATACTTTAAAATTCTATGGGTTTTGACAAATACATCTTGTCATACATCCATGATTATAGTATCATATATAATATTTTTAATGTTCTAAAAGTCACCAGTGTTTCACCCTGTTTAGCCCTTGCCCCTCTCTCTGGAATCCCTGGCAACCACTGATCTTTTGTACTGACTATATAGTTTCATATTTTCCAAAATGTCATATGATTGGAATCATACAGTATGTAGCCTTCTTGGACTGGCTTCTTTCATTAAGCAATTATACATTTATGATTTCTTGATGTCTTTTGTGGCTTGATAGCTCATTTTTTTATTGCTGAAGAATAATGTTCAATTATATGATATACCATAGTTTGTTTATCCATTTACCTATTGAAGAGGTACATCTTGGTTGTGTCCAGTTTTTTGAAATTATGGATAAAGCTGCATTTAAATGCAGGCTTTTGCATGGACATAGTTTTCAAATTAACCATGACTCAGCAATTTCACTATAGGAAGTACAACCAAAATAAATAAGTGCATGTATATACCATAAACATTTATGAGAGTGTCCATAGAAACATTATTTTTAACAGCCAAACACTGAAAACAATCCATCAATAAAATGGATAAGTGATTTTAGGTTATTTGCACAATGGAATACTCTATATAGCCTTAAAAAGTTTAAATTACTGCTATTTGCCATGACATGGATGAATCTCACAGACATAAAATGAGCATGATGAAGGCTGACCCAAAAG
This sequence comes from Myotis lucifugus, assembly GCF_000147115.1. Taxonomy (NCBI): domain Eukaryota; kingdom Metazoa; phylum Chordata; class Mammalia; order Chiroptera; family Vespertilionidae; genus Myotis; species Myotis lucifugus. The sequence continues at coordinate 2,775,581 of NW_005871148.1, read as the reverse complement.
TGTCCATACTCTGATTTCATTTACAGAAAGTTCAACAAGAGGCAAAGTTACTTTTTTGTGATTGAAGTCAGAATAATGGTTGCCTTGTGTAGACAATGACCAATCAGGCTTCAGAGTGACTGGTGATGTTTTTTGTATTATGTTTTAATATATTTTATTGTTTTTTTACAGAGAGAAAGGGAGAGGGATAGAGAGTTAGAAACATCAATGAGAGAGAAACATTGATCAGCTGCCTCCTGCACACTCCCCACTGGGGATGTGTCTGCAACCAAGGCATATGCCCCTGACCGGAATCAAACCCGGGACCCTTGAGTCCACAGGCTGATGCTCTATCCACTGAGCCAAACCGTCCAGGGCATGACTGGTGATGTTTACATCTTGTAGTGACTCGTGGCTGTTTTCAATTTGTAAAAAATTATAAAAATACATAGTGAAAATTTGTGCATCTTTTTGTATGTATGTCATATTTTAAGAAGTTTATGAAATAAGATAAAATGTATTATTACTTTTGCCATAGAAGTTGAACTTTGGATTCTCAATAGTTGCCAAATAGTAACCCTTTCTAATTTTTAACTCTTACAAGATTTCAAACAAAGTTTGTATGTAAAACTCCTACATTTCTTTATCTATTGGTTGTATACCTGAAGGCCTGTCAGATATTTTACAATTTCCTGTTACTTCTTGAAAATCATGTCTATATTTCCTATAAAAATAATACCCTTTTCTAAACTTTCTCTTAATTCTCAATGTGCCAATTCTCTTGGCATATTAGGTTTTGAACCTGGAAAATCTATGATTTTTGCCACTTCTCATTTCATTCATTTAGTATTTTACTTAATCACATTATTTGTTTCTCTGAACATTTCTTGGATCTGCTCTCTTTCCCTTCTGTTTCCACAGCTACCACTTGCGTCCAGGCCATTGTTGCCGCATTCCGGGACTCTTCCGGTAACCTGCTAGTAGCTCTCCCTGTCTCTTCTTGTTCCAGATCTCACAAATGATATTTGTCCCATTTTCCCATAACCAAGAACTTGAATTACTAATCTAATGCCCATTATCACTTCTGCTTACAAGCCATGTCCACTCAAGAACTCCAACCTAGTCTTCCGAGTGCTACCTTTGAGTTCACAATATGGGAACAGAGACTCTGTGCCCAAGGTAATGTTCGTCACTGACTGTACAGTTGCTGCTCCTTCTCTGATGCTATTGTTACTTACCCTGAACTCCCTTCTACACTGTCTGTCACAGCCTGAAATATGTTTCTATGTCAGCATCTTATTTTCTGAATAACTTTTTACCCCATTTTGAGGCCTCCACTGTTTTTATATCTCTTTGTTCTTTGTATTCAATTTTAAAAAGGTTATGTTGACCAAATATTGTTGTCCTTAAAGTATTTCATATATGTCTATAGGCTTTCCCTTGACAGTATGTTTTAATTTTAAAAATTTCCTTTGTACTGATTTTATTTTGTATAAGACGATATATTTAGGAAACATGGAGAATTAGAATGTATGTTTGGAAATTGACGCCATCTTTTGAAAGGAGCCCCTCAAGCAGAGGGCTCATTAGGAAAGAGGCAGAATGAATGGGATATACAGAGGAGAAATCTGAGCATCAGATATGTGTCGGGCTCTGAGCTAGAAATTGTATGTATTTCAAAAATAAATTTATATATCATGTTTTTAAGTTAGATATAATTATGTCCATTTCTCAGATTTGGAAGCTATTGCACCAAAATTTAAATTATGTACCTAATTCATATCATAATGAAGAAAGGTCAGTAAGAAGTTGGGATTGCAATATTATGTAATGCTTAAACTTTACTTAAATGTTTATCTTAGAAAGAGTATGAAAATATACTGATTGGAACATCATTCTAACCTTTTCTAATTATTCACACTTACTGGAAATGCAATTGTTAAATGAAAATGATTGATATTTTGTAATGTATATAAATATCAAATCACTGTGATGTATTCCTGAAATAAATAGAATAGTGTATCAAGTATACTTCAATAAAAAAATCAGTTCTTTTAGCTAATGCTTGCTTATCCTAATTTTACATGGAGTACATAGTCATAAACACCTGTATTTAGTTCTATAAAGTTGAAAAATTCAAAATAACAAACATCAAATAATAGGGAAATGATTTTAATTATGTGATAATTTTGAAGACAGGAAAAATAAAGTGCTTTTGATAAAATAGTAAGTAAAAGTAAAACAAAAGAAAATTATGTTTATTAACATTGCAACTGGTTAAAATATCCTATACACTTAATATGATAACTAGAGGCCTGGTGCATGAAAATTCATGCACTGGAGGGGGGGGGGTCCCTCAGCCCGGCCTGCCCCCTCTCACAGTCTGGGAGCCCTCAGGGGTGGGAGGTGACCAGGCGATCAGGGGAAGGCAACACCCCATCACACCTCTGCAGTGCAAGCCTCGGTCGGCCCTGGTTACCTGTGCCTCGGGCAGCCCTGGGCGGCTGGGGGGGCTGAGGGGACTGGGGGACTCCAGAGGCAGTGGCATGGAGCAGCTGGCCCACCCTGGGGCGAGCTCAGCCTTGCCGCGTGGCCTGCTGCCCCAGCAGGGCTGAGGGGACTGGCACCGCCATCTTGTGGCTGTGGGCGCTGCCATCTTTGAGGGAGGGGCAGTCAATTAGTGTATTCCCTCCTTATTGGCTGTGGGTGTCACCACCTTTGAGGGTGGGGCAGTCAATTAGCGTATTCCCTCGTTATTGGCGGTGGGAGCCACCATATTTGCAATGGTGTGAGGGTCAATTAGCATATTCCCTCTTTATTAGGTAGGATACATGTATCACATAACTCCTGAATTAAAGTACTTGGGCTATGAATTACCTTTTAAAAGTATTATTACATTGCTTTTATATTTTAAAAAAGTTTCTAAAACTTCAAATGAGCACAAACACTGCTAAGTGCTCAGCTAACAATATAAACTTCTTAAGTTGCATGAAGAAGATGGAACCTTCCTGAGGATAGAGACTTCAATAAAATTTGTTGAATGAATGAATGGCTAAAAGCATATAAACATCATGATCTTTTATGGTAGAAAGCATTTTTTAAAGACTTGGTTAACTTAGAGGTTGGTTTAATTTTTTATGATATGGTTATGGTACATTTGTTTTCGGTATTATCTCTAACAGGGTATATATTTTCTTCAGGTTACTCAATGATACTGAAGTGTTACAAAGTCAGAGGCTTTTTTAACAATGACCTATTCTTTTAGAACCAGATGGTGAAAGAACTGGAGTCCCGTGTCCAGCAGCTGACTGGAGAAGCAGAAAACAGTAACTTACAGAAGCAGAAATTAATTCAAGAAAAATTGGAACTTGAGAGATGTTACCAGATAACATGTAGTGAGTTGCAAGAAGTAAAGGCAAGGTATTGTCTGAAGTCAGATATCTCTCAGATGTGGCTGTAAAGTACTGATATCAACTCTGTAAAGTATATGCCAAAATTAATCACCTTGTACATTAACTTTGGGAGGTTTCTAACCTAAACACTGCCATCTGTTTATTTTTTTAAAGTCCCACTTAACATAAGAAGCATAATGCTTTTTAAAAAGTTTATAAAAATGTAGATAATTATTTGACATACTGAAAGATAATGCATTTGGATTTGGTTGACTAAAAATTCCATTCTAGGAATTGATTTCAAATGTATTGGAAGTATATTTTATTCTCTTATTTTTAGGTGCAATTCACTGCATAAAGAGAAAGATCATCTTATGAACGATTATGAGCAAAGTGTGAAGCTATTACAAAACAAGTATGAAGCTGATACAAACCTTCTGAAAAAGGAACACACACTTTCAGTTTCTAAGGTATTATATATATGCTGGTATATATACATACAAAGTAATTTACTTTACATGTATATATCATACAAAGTAGCTTTACTCAGCCTGTAGCCATAGGTAGTCATGTAGAAGCTATTTAGCATTGGAAATTAATCTCTCCTTTGCTTTATTTTTGAAATTACTGAAGTAATATTTATTGGCATTTAAAATACTTAAAATACTAAATGTCTAATATATAACATGACATAATATTTAATAAACTGTATTCTGCCATAATAAGTTAACCCTTGTACCAACATTTTTATAAAAGGAAACATAAAAATCTGAAAAGAAATGCTCAGTTGTGTTAATAATACATTTTTAGGGTGAATATATGCATTATTATTATTTTGACATCTTGGCTATGCTTTAGTTTTCTTAACATCCTATGCACATGTGTGAGCCCACAGACACCCCACTGGCATTCACACATGTTGTGTCTGAGAATTGACACTTTCTGCAAAGAGAATCCCAAAGCTACAATTCTCAGGTAGTCAGTTATGTGGTATTTCATGAATTGAATGTTCCAGTGGATTTGGTTTTATAATTTGAAAAGTTTTCTGTAAAACTGTTTTTCTGTAAAACCAACTATTTCTTATTACTGTTATATTTATATAACTTCAAACACTAAACAATTTAATATATATTTTTACTTTAAACGATGATTTTTTTTAATTTCTAAAAAACATTTTAAATTCAGATTTACAGAGCATTTTAATTTTGAGTGAGCCTTCAAGGTGGAAAAGGTAAATTTATTCAACCAGAAATTGTGAAATGCTACAAATTTTTTATTTTTATTCTTAAAATCCTTCTAGGCCTCTGGTACAATTAAAGAATTAGAACAGAACGTCTGTCAATTAAAACTGCAGTTACAGGAATCAGAACTTCAAAGAAAGGAACAACTACAGGTGGGTCTTGTATTTGTTCACAGAACAATGGCTGAAACTCACTTTCGACTTTATTGTTGAAAGTATTACAGATGTGCTCCTTTTACCCCCCCCTTGACTCCCTCCATCCTCACTTTCCTTTTTCTTGATTTATATGTACAAATAAGAGTTTTAAAAACTCCTTAAAAATGTAAGTAGCTATTTCTGAGTCTTTTATTGCACATTGTATCATTTTTTTCATCTTATTTATCTTCTTTTAACAAAAGTAGATGCTAATGGGATATAGGAAATAAAAAATAATTTTCATTTGAATAATCTTTCTTTTGAAATTAAATTTAAAAATAAATTTTATTTAAATATATTCTTTTATTTTTATATATTTATGTATTTACATATAATTGACATACAGTATCTTATTAGTTCCAGGTATACTTCATAGTGATTTGATATTTAGATACATTAGGAAATAATTCCTACCATAAGTCTACTTACCATCTGTCACCATGCAAAGTTATGCACTACTAGAGGCCCGGTGCATGAATTCATGCACCAGTGGGGTCCCTGGTCCTGACCTGCACCCTCTCACAATCCGGGACCCCTCGGGGGATGTCAGACTGCTGGTTTCGGCCCAATCCCTGCAGACCAGGCCGAGAGACCCCCACACCGGTGCACGAATCTGTGCACCGGGCCTCTAGTATGCATATAAGATCTTTGGTTAATCTCTTCCTGCCCTCTCCCCTCCCCCTTTCCCTCTAAGATTCATCAGTCTGTTCCATGTTTCCATGCCTGCTCGTTGAGCGTCTGTTCCCTGGTAGTCAGTGTGCATCATAGCTACTGGTCAAATGGTCGAACGGTCGAACGGTTGCTTAGGCTTTTTTAAATATAGATTATTGACTATATTCCCTATGCTGTACATTACATCTCCATGACTTATTTATTTTATAATTGGAAGTTTGTAGTGCCTCTTAATTTCCCTTCTTTTCATCTATTTTGTCCATTCCCCATCCCCGTTCCCCTTTGGTAACCACTAATTTGTTTCCTGCATCTATGAGTCTTTCTGTTTTCTTTTATTTATTCATTTGTTTTGTTTTTTTAGATTATGCATGTAAGTGAAATCATATGGTATTTGTCTTTCTCTGCCTTATTTCACTTAGCATAATACCCTCTAGGTACAAAGAATAATTTTCTCCCTTTGAGTTATCTGCCAATTCTCATGCATTCTCTCTCTCTCTCTCTCTCTCTCTCTCCCTCTCCCTCTCTCTCTCTCCCTCTCCCTCTCTCTCCCTCTCTCTCCCTCTCTCTCCCTCTCTCTCTCTCTCTCCCTCTCTCTCCCTCTCTCTCCCTCTCCCCCTCTTTCTCTCTCCCCCTCTCCCCCACTCCTATTAGATTTTTCCTTTCCCCCTCATGGTCAAAAAATGCCAGGAACTAGTATATAGTATAACTTCAAATTTATTATTTCTGTATTAATTCAGTTGGTCATTATAGGTAATCTCCTAATCCTAAGGGTCAGAAAGCTTCTCTTCTACTGTAAAGTATGTACTTTTAAGAGTAGTAATATCTTTAGATAACTAAGGTTTTATGACCTCTAACATAAAGCTAATCATATTTCTGTTTAGAAAATTAGACTGGTAGGATGCTCTTACTAATATGTGAAACTCAAAGTTTGTCATCAAGTAGATTTATTTATTTCATTAGATTACTAATTTTATTCTAGTAGTAATTTTAAGTATAATAAAAATATTTATCATTCACAGGATCAAGAAAATGAGTTTCAAATGGAGAAAAGTAATTTAAAACGCACCTATGAAAAAAAGGTAATATATTTTTTGGGAAGCTACATTTGAAATAGAAAATGAAGCAATTAAGAATGAAGGTTGATTTTTATAAAGACATGCATTCTAGCTCTTAAAGAATAATTTATTCTAAGTTTATTTCAGCTAGCCAGTAATCAAATTTTGCTTTTTTGTTTTTTATGTTTGTAAACAGCTTCAGTTCTATTATTAGTTATATCAACTTTAAAATACCACTTGTATATTTAATGAGCAAAGAGTAAAATTATATTTTCTATCATTTAAAAAATGTGATACAGTTTATGGGAGTCATTTGTATTTTATTGTATCATACATATACTAAGAACTCTAAATATTTAACCAAAAAATATAAAACAATGAAAGAGTTGTCTACTAAAAAGTTTATTAGTGATTGTTTCTTGTCAATTAGAATAGTGAATATTTCTCCTGAAATAAGCTGGTATCCCTGTCATCAGTAATAACTCGGGCTCCTTGACATACTATTAACATCTTCAGCAATAAAGTGCAGAATTAAGTTTGTGACTTAACTTTGGTTTTTTAAAAATATATTTTTTATTGATTTTAGAGGAAGGGAGAGGGATAGAGAGATAGAAACATCCATGAGAGAGAAACATTGAGCAACTGCGTCCTGCATGCCCCTTCCCGGGGATTAAGCCCACAACCCAGGCATGTACTCTGACCAGGAGTCGAGCTGTGACCTCTTGGTTCATGGACTGACACTCAACCACTGAGCCACACCAGCTAGGCCAGTGGTCGGCAAACTGAGGCTTACGAGCCACATGCGGCTAAAAGAGTAGTTGAAATAGCAAAGATTTTGTTGCTGCTTTTGTAATGATTTACTGTTCTAACATATATCAAATTAAGCCATTTGTAAAATACACACATAATAGAAAATGCAAAAAAAGGTCAACCCTTCAACTAATTAAAAATACATACAAATGAAAAATTAAACAGATTTTATAGCACAAAATTCTTTAAAAACTGTAATATCACATCTTATGTACCCATATAGTCACTCAGCTGATAGTCATTCAATGCTTTCATTGGTGAATATCATACTAGAGACTGGTGAGAGGGTAGAGGATGAATTAGGCATAGATGCTCTTTTCCAGGAGCTTACTGTCTAGGAAGAAGACTGTTTCTGTCATTTGGAAAAGTGTATATTTCCACGGACATGTATTGGTCTGAATATGTGCTCTTTAAAATTATAATAAATTTTCTTATTGCTGAAGTTTTTTTTTCTTGCTGCAGTTTGAATACAACTCAATGCAAGATCTTAAATGTGCTTTATGTCTACAAAATGGCATCTGAACAGGAGAGGGAAATATTGCTTTCAGTAAAATTTAGAATTTTTTCATTTCTGCTGTTGAGCCATGCAGCTCATACATATTTTACTTACCAAAAGAAGGCTTGTGTTCTGAGAAGACTCGCTCCCCATGTAGAAGGAGCTACATCCTCTGGGTGTGCTTTTTAGTCCATTGTTCATTCTCTGGCCAGATAGCTGGCTTCCCGTCCTTTAAGGAACACCTTCCTGGCCCCTCACTCCCAGCCTCCCACTCTGCCTCTTCCTGAGAGATGGTATCTGTGTACCTGTGAGACAGAGCGCGGGCTGGGCGCCAGGAGAAAGGCACACGTGAACTCATTTTAAAAGAATGTGTTTCTATCCCAAACCCCTTTAAGTCCTACTGAGGGCAGTTAGATAGAGAGATAAAGCCAGAGTCTTCCTCCTACCACCACCTTTGCTCGGTGTCTATCCCACCTGCTAGGTGAACTAAAGTTATGGATCAGCCCTTCTGCCTGATGGACACAAACAAGAAACAGCATGAGAGAGCCCAGTTGATCCTTTGCAGTAACCTTCCCACCGTTCCTGTTCTCATTCACTGCAGGCAGCAGGCCAAACCCTTGCCATCAGGCGTCCTAGCTACAGCTCCCCCTTTCCACATGGTATCAACTGGCCTAGTTTTTTAATAATGGGACTAATTAAAGTGCATTAATTGTTTTCCGTGTAAATAAGACATGTTTAGAACAATGGCAGCCTCTAAAAGAAAAGTAAGCTTATTTGTGCATCTTGCATATGTTCCCACATTATTTATATTAGAAGAGAAAATGTTGCTCAGCATGTCCCTCTGTTTTACAATTAATTCCGTAATCTCCCCCTTTTAAATTGACATCTGTTATTCTGTCTTTATTAAACCTGCTGTGATCTCAGCCCTTGAAGATTTGATGTCTTGCACCCCCTCAGGGAATATCCCTTCTGATGCTCAAAGAGCTGACATAAATCTTCTGTAGCCCTGGACTGTGTAACTGGAGAGTGAAGTGGGATGTGTAGGGCTTTTGTTTGCTAGACAGCGTTACAGGTGGGACAGGTGTGCGCAGCCAATAACTTTGGGTATAAAACTCCATTCTGAGTATCTGTGCAGGAGGAGGAAATGCCATCTGAATGACACTGTTTCCTCATGCCAATGAGAAAGCAGCACGAGAATCTAGCTTGTCTTTGAGGTGAGAGACACGCATCCGATGCCGTCCCTAATTTAAGCACACACATTATCTCAGGCTCTCTATTGATCTCTGGTGGCTATCCCTGCTCTTAAGATCTTTGAACATCAAACAAATAATAGGTAGTAAAACGAAATGTCATTGTTTGATGAAGTGTCCTAATCTGTTAAGTCAGGAAATGGTGAGGCTAAATGATTTTACTAGCAAGGAAACACCTGCCTCCGACAAATAACCCATTGCTTGTTTTCCAAACAGGCACCAGAGAGAGAGATGATGGTGTTTACCTAAAGCAGTTCATGAGGCAGATGTTAAGCATGGACTTTCCAGAATGTGTTAGAATGGAAATATATACTTATAATAATAATTCTGATGTAACTCTCTAACAAGTGAGATATACAGTCTGATGGAGTTCAAAACCACGAAAAATAGTTATCCCAGCATTTAGCGTGCATATGCACTTCTTTTAATTAGATTAAAATAATTTAAGATTCCCACAGCTTTACACATAATAAATTGTGTAGTATTTTCTAACTACTACTGGCCTGATTTTCTTTACAAGGACACATGCCTTGAGTGAAGTGTTTAGAAATGAATTTGTGCAAATGATTTTTAGAAGCCCTGTAGCCCAGAACCTATTTTTCATGTTGGGGAGTAGAGGTTGGAGCAATGAAAAGGAGCAGTGGAGGGACCCTGCTAGTCGATGTGTGGGGGCAGCCGCTGCTTCGTGCCCTTTGCTGTGCTGTGACGTCTGCCACAGTTCGTCTGTTTCCTTATATGCAGCAGAATCCCTTTCTCATATACACAAGTACTCACTTCCTGCTGCCTTAAATTCTTAGGGTGAAAGGGAGTAAAATATACATTTGGTAAGTGTGTTTATGGCTACTTAAATCTGAAATTATTTAAAACTTAAATTACTTTCCCTAACCGGTATGGCTAAGTGGATTGAGCGTTGGCCTGCGGACTGAAAGGTCCCAGGTTTGATTCCGATCAAGGGCATGTACCTTAGTTTCGGGCACATTCCCAGTAGGAGGTGTGCAGGAGGCAGCTGATCGATGTTTCTCTCTCATCGATGTTTCTGACTCTCTATCCCTCTCTCTTCCTCTCTGTAAAAAATCAATAAAATATGTTTAAAACAAAACTTAAATTACTTAGTACAATCTCCTATTTGAGAATATATGCTGTATCCTTGACTTTGTGGTTTGGTTTTCATTATTTAAGTTAGTAAAATTCATTTTGGATATTAACAATGTATAGTGGGGGAAGGGTTACAAGCAAATTAATTCAAGCCTTATTCTTCACTGCTATCAGTACATTAAAAAGGACAGCATTCGCCCTGGCTGGTTTGGCTCACTGGATAGAGCGTCGGCCTGGGGACTGAAGGGTCCCAGGTTCGATTCCAGTCAAGGGTGTGTACCTTGGTTGCGGGCAAATCCCCAGTAGGGGGTGTGCAGGAGGCAGCTGATTGATGCTTCTCTCTCATCGATGTTTCTAACTTTCTATCCCTCTCCCTTACTCTCTGTAAAAAATCAATAAATATATATTTTTTTAAAAAAGGACAGCATTATCTGTGTTACCCACAACTATCTGAGACCTGGGTAGAAGCTAGAAATTTAACCCAAAATGGCCCTTAAGTATACAATGCGAATATATTCATTTAAGAACAAACAAACAAACAAACAAACAAACAAACCCAGAACAGCATTTGTTGGCTATTCTAGTGAAAGCCAGGTATTGGTTGTGCTGAGTGCTGGGGATATAAAATAAATGAGAAACAGCTTCTGGCTTTAAGGACCCCAGCTCAGAAGGCTGTGCTTTGACACATGTATGTATGACTCAGAGGGAAGGCTCTCCTTCTTCCGTTCAGATAGGTCCATTCCTGCCATAGAAGCGGGTCTAATAGAAGCATAGATTAGATCAAGGTGCTTGCGTTAGGGCACTGACCACACTTCAGGAAGTGGCCGCTGTACACTGAAAGAGATTAAGAGTGAATTGTGAAGGATAAAAAGCACTTGCAAGAACTCAGAATTCTTAGCAATTTAGGGGCCATTTTCTGAAAGGACAGACAGTCCATCTAAGGGAATCACTGGATGGGGGCATACTGTGATTTTGGGCAATCATAATGACCTCGTGTTTTCAAGAAAATGTTTGTGTATAGAGTATTTAATCTAAGAAGGGGATAATTTTTTATAGTTGTTGAGCATTTATTATGTTCTCAATGTTGTTCTAAGAGCTTTACATGGAGTAACATGAACTCCTCACAATGTCAATATACTCCCTGTTGTCCCCATTTCTCGGACGAGGCAGCTGAGGCACAGTGTGCTCAGTAACTTGTGAAGGTGTGGGGACAAACCCATGCGGTCTGACTCAGAGCTTGTACTCATAATCACCTTACAATTTTAGATCAAGTTTCCTCAAAAATGATTAATATTTTGAAGCTTTCACTTAAAGGAGTAAGTCTCAATTATACTTTCATACAGGGTTCTGAGTCCCAGGAAACAATTGAGCAGCCAATACAGGGGAAACCCCTCCTAGCCCAGCACATTGGAGGCACAGTCCCAGCGTGTAAAGTACCAGTGACTCATCAGAGACTCTGATAGCGGCTCCTTGTTAGTTCCCCGTGTAGTAATGTATTGTTCAGAGGACAGGGAGAAGTAGGCTGTGGGTGTGAAGAAAAACTCCTCCTCAGTAGAAACCCCCAAACCCTCCTGGGGATTTCCTGGGAAGTGGATTTTAACCACAGCTCTGAGGAGGAGACCACACTGGGAGACATAATAGAAGCAAGGTTATGCCCCCTGCAGTTGTCAAGCACCAAATCTTAACAGATGATACACTTCAAGAATGAGTAGGAGAAAAGCCAAAATGGGTCAAAGAATATAGGGTTTTTGAGTTAACTAGATCTCCAACCAAACTATTATAAATAGCCAACTACAGGGACTTTTGTCTAGGACTGATTCAGAGTTTGTGGGGTGTGTGTGTGTGTGTGTGTGTGTGTGTGTGTGTGTGTGTGTTTTGTTGGTTTTGTTCTTGTCATCCCTCTCCTATCCCCTTACCCAGCAGTTGCACGTTCAGCCTCACCTGGGCTGGTGGCAGGTGTGTAGCTGGCTGACATCTGTACCCCTCTAAGTGACGAGTTCTCTTTCCTACCAGCTGCTCTGCACCCTCAATGGCTGTGTATGTGGAGCCATGGCTGCTATTTACTCCTCCTGCTCCCTCCAGCTGTACCAGAGTTGCCTTCTCCTATTTTTAGATCCCTTTACATCTGCATCTGCATATGAAGAATTTTCTGTGAAGCAAAATTTTCATTTGTTGTTATTACTCATGCTGCCAGCCCACCTACTGAAAGGATGCCACATCTAGGAAACAGATACTCATGGTGGGGACTTCCTCCCAAACTCAGTGAATAGTTATAGGAATCGTTCCCAGCAGCAAAGACTGTTTCATCATCACCTGTGAAGACTGTTTCATCACCACCTGTATGGGTTTGGGAGTACAGACACATTCTTACTTGCGTTTTCCTGAATCGTATGAGATTCCTTTCCTTTGGCTAATATGTAACTGTTTAAAAAATTCAAGTTATTCCTCCCTTTTGGAGTGTTTTACATGTCAGTCTATTTCACAGGAAATCCACATGCAGGGAGACTCAAACAGTTATTAACTTTGATCAGAAAAATGGTGTTGGAAATAGAGTATTAAAATAATTATATGCTAAATCATTATGGTTAGTCCAATTTCTATTTTGAAATAGCTAAATTTAACTTTATATGAAAATGGATTTAAGATTGCTGTGTCATTGTTTGCACCTCTCATTTGAGCAGACTTTCCTTGTCTTCTGATACATGTGCCACGTCTTGTCATGGCAGGTTCACGACTTGCAGAGTGAGCTTGATAAAGAAAAAGAAGATACTCAAAAGAAAATCTATAAATTTGAGGAAGCTTTGAAGTGAGTAAAACTGTAATATATTTAATTTAAAAAATACTCTTAGCCCTACCTGGTTTGGCTCAGTGGATAGAGTGTTGGCCTACAGACTGAAGGGTCCCAGGTTCGATTCCGGTCAAGGGCATATGCCTGGGTTGCCAGTTCAGTCCCCAGTTGCCAGCTCAATCTTTCATCATTGATGTTTCTGTCTCTCTCTCTCCCTTCCTCTATGAAATCAATAAAAATATATATATTTTTTAAATATGCTTAGTCTAAATTGTGAGCCAAATTAAATAGCTAGCACCTAAACACCATATTTTTATAATAGCCTTGCTGTGGTTTAGTTTGAGTCAGTTTCTATCATGAATCTCTATTTTCAGAATTTTATTGCTAGCCAGTAATTTTTTTAAAAAAAAGGAAAAATCAGCTGTTTTTAGTGATAGGGATGTAAGAAAATAGAATGTAGTAGTTTTATATGCTTTCTTCTTCTTAAGTGAAAACAGATTTTTAAAAAACAGTAAGACTTAGGTCTTAGAACATGTGGAAATTCCTCTGTAGATTTTGGAGAAATGTGGTAATGCAGTCCCCCGGTCATATCTGAAGATGAACTATGCAGGCATTGTGCAGGAAAGGCTCTGTCTCATGACACCTGCTCAGTAAAAGGTAAACATGCACAATGAAACCTTCTGTCTCACTTGTCTTCTCCATTGGTTCACAAGGTGATTAGGCCCAGCGGATCACTAGGCTTTATCTTGCAGTTTTTAGGTGGAAAACATTGATTCACTCAGTAAGTATTGCGTTCCCACCACGTCGCAGCAATGCATAGCCCTTCCCAGAGGACCTTGCAGTCGGGTTGGGAAGATATTTAAGAACTTTGGCAGTTACACTACAGAGTGATAAGAACTTGAATGGGAGACAGGTTCATAGACGCAAGAAAGTGATTTAAGAAGGGAAGCTTACTTGAGTTCAGTGTATCTAGCTAACTCCCAAAGAACCAGCTAATTCCATTTTTCTTGCTTCCAAAAACCTACAAGCAGGAATCACATACAGAAAGGCCGAAAAGAACACCCAGGATCAAACAAACTTAGTATCAGATTCTTTCTGGGAAGATTGCATAGCCATTCCTTCCCCCTCAGTTTTTGTTAAAATGTATTGGCTGAGTTCCTAATAGAACATTTAAAATAATTTGTGTATCATGGCATCATAGGCTATCAATTTTTTATCAACACAAGGACGCATTGCTTATTTGTTCACATCACCACGTGTGAATTAGATAAAATCAGAAGAGAACCATAATATTCATTAAACATTAAGTCAACCATCAAGTTTGAATAATGACAAAACTAGGGCATTCTTGCTTTCTTTATAGATGGGATGGCCTTCCTTTATTCCTCATTAATTTATTTTTTCCTCCTTAAAATGTTGATTAACAACTTTTAATAGCAGTAAATGAACAAATACATATTTGTTTAGTACTGACAATGTCTATATGTTGTAGTATCATACTAAAAGAAAGAGAAGGCTTAGAAGATATATCTCAAGACATGGACTGCTCCTAAAGATATTAGAGTCTAGATTAGGCATTTGAAATACTTAGAGTACTAGGTTGACTGAGTTGCTAGTAGAATAGGTTGAGTTGTTTTCAGTAAGTACCATTGGAATTCAGAAAGTTTTTTTTCAGTGGGATATTGGGAGTTTGTGTAAAACAGTGTGGTACCTTTTAATGTTCACTAATAGATTATGAAAGGACCTTGAAATCTCCATAGTTTTCTATATACAGCATGATCATTTTCTGAGCTAAGTAACACTCTTTATGGCTTTAAAGGTCTTTACCAAAATACCAAATTTTACTTGGAGTTAAAAAAGCAATTTTAGATTTTTAATAAAATTCCTTTGTAGATCTGTTTCTCCCATTCCCTATGTTAGTGATGTCTTCATTTTGACTGAATGTATGATCCTCACAATACAGCACCTGGATAGCAGATGTAATCTGGTCCGAGGCAGAGTGAGTTATTGTGTGGTCTGAAATTCAAAGTAAACAGCACAAGCTGGCTATTTTCCCAAAGGAAAATATTCTTGGGATGGGGCTTGGGGGCTGCTGCTGCTTTTGAATACAAGAATAGAATTGGACTCAGTTAGTCCAGAAATAGTTCCACTTTTCTAAAAGATAGCTATATTATATAGAAATTTACCTTGACACACACACACACACACACACACACACACACACGAAGAATTATCAGTTTTAGAGTGCGGTGGTATTCATTTAATCATTCTTTCACAAACAAGGGTTTATTTGCATGTTGTATGTATAATGGAGGATATCAGAGAATAGTTACTAGATTATTGTAATCCTTTGGTGGTGTCATGTAATATTGATTTTCCATGTTCCTTGAAGTTATGAGTTGCTATCCTCTCCTTTGGAGCAGCACTTACCTCCTAGGGGTCTTTAATAACTGCCTTTAGGAGAGAAATACCTTCCTTTAGCCCTGCTAGTTACTCTGAGGCTTTCTCAGACATTCTAGGTTACATTTGCTCCGAGCTTCTTCCTCTTCTTGTGGCAGAATTCTTTGCTCATATGCCGTTTCTTGATCCTGCAACATATCAGGTCAAGTGGTGACAGCCTCTACTTTGTTTTAACAAAAGTGGTGTGAAAGCTCAAGTTTGTGGTTTCTCCCTGGCCCTCAGATTCGGGCCAGCTTTCTGTGGGTTCTCCCTGGCCATCAGCTAGAGCTCACTCTGGCTGCCACCATTGGGAGCATGCAGAGGGAGCCCGCCACAGGTTGGGGGTATATGTGGGTAAGATGCAGAGTGCTGGGGTGGCTGTGGCCCGTTGAGGGGATCTGTGGGTAGGGCATTCCCAGCAGCTTGTGGGTGGACTTCTTGATGGAGCCCATGGTGCAGTTAGTAGGATCCGTGTCCCTGCTGACCCTCCTGAGAATCCTTCCTACCTTTCTCACAGCCTCTTTCATTACCCTCATTATCAGGATCTAGTTCTCTGGATGGGGCAAGAGAGAAATGAGCCTCTTTTGCTCAGCATTTAGGTTTATGAGATATATTGTTACATAACACTGTAGTTTATTAATTCTCACTTATTGAATAGCATTTTAAAGTGAACATACCACAGTGTATTTATCCATTCTGCTGCCACTATCCATTTTGGCAGTTTCTAGTTTTGGGTTATTATTAACTAGAGGCCTGGTGCACGGATTTGTGCACCAGTGGGGTCCCTCGCCTGGCCTGCACCCTCTCACAATCTGGGACCCCTCGGGGGATGTTGGACTGCCAGTTTCAGCCCTATCCCCACAGGTCTGGCTGAGGACCCTACCGGTGCACGAATCCATGCACCAGGCCTCTAGTATGCATATATGATCTTGGTTAATCTCTTCCCACCCTCCCCCCTTCCCCCTTCCCTCTGAGATTCATCAGTCTGTTCCATGTTTCCATGCCTATGCATTGAGCATTTGCCCCCTGGTGGTCAGTGTGCATCATAGCTACTGGTCAAATGGTTGAATGGTCACTTAGGCTTTTATATATAGTGATAGTATTGCTATGGACATTCTTACTATGTTTCTTTTGTAAACACACATACACATATCTGTTAGATATATATCTGCATCCAATGTTTATGTTGTGCCAAGTATGACACATATGGGGGAAGGCTAGACCTTTAGGTTATTCACTGGCATTATCAAAGAACTAATTGAAGTGAATGGTAATTCAAGTTGGTTTGGGACTAAAGAGAAGAAGTTACTGGAGGCCTCTCCTCACTTTTACTTCACCCAGGTGTAGTTTTGAACCTCTAGTTCTGAGAACACAATCATTACCATTACATCAACTTTATTTATGTAGGGGGATCTGAGACATAACTGATCTGATTTGTGGACCTGCTGATTGGTGAATGGATAATCATAAACCAGTTGAGAAAGTATTGTAAGTAAAGAAAAAGTATGAAAATTTATTAAGGGCTTCTTTTTTTAAAATATATTTTATTGACTTTTTACAGAGAGGAAGGGTGAGGGGAAAGGGATAGAGAGTTAGAAACATCGATGAGAGAGAAACATCAATCAGCTGCCTCCTGCACACCCCTTACTGTGGATGTGCCTACAACCAAGGTATATGCCCCTGACCAGAATTGAACCCGGGACCTTTCAGTCCGCAGGCCATCGCTCTATCCACTGAGCCAAACCGGTTAGGGCAAGGGCTTCTTTTTACATATCCTGGTTTTCTTTTTTATATTGCTCCCTCCAATTAAAATTTCTGTTATTGGCAGCTTTTTTTTTATTTTTTGGAAATGTGTAATCATATTTTCATATACCATTGCTTTAATAAGTGCAGTTTCACTTGCACATGGAATTTTTAAAATATATTTTTATTGATTTCAAAGAGGAAGAGAGAGACAGAAACATCAATGATGAGAGAAAATCATTAATTGACTCTCTCCTGCATGCCCCACATTGGGGATCGAGCCCACAACCCAGGCATATGCCCTGACTGGGAATTGAACTGTGACCTCCTAGTTCACGCAACCGCTAAGCCATGCCAACTGCCCATAGAATTTTTAAAAACAAGTTCTTAATGTTTTCTAAGTAATTCAGACTGTTCTTGAATTATATTTTTATTTGACCTGTTCTGAAGCCAACTTTCAATGGTAGTCATACTCAGTGAATGTTCACCATCTGGTTTGTTGAAATCATTGTATAAAATTATTTATTTATACAAAAATTAGCAGCGCCTCTTCTTTTGTCTGTCTTTATCTATAGTTTTCTTTAAAATGAGGAAATTCATGTAATAGTTTTGTAGTATTATTTTTCCAACAAACTGCCATAAGCTTTTGAAAAAGTTTTTTTCTTGTTCAATATACATAGTATTTTAATCTCCCGCTACAGTGGAAAGCAGATTATTTACCCCTAAAGTTATATTTTTAAAGAAGTTGTATTTTTAAACATGAGTGTTAAAAGCTTTCCTATAAGGTTCTTTTAAATTTCCTTCATTTATCTTTGGTTGCTTGTTTGCTGTTATAAATCAACATTTATATCAGTCAGAGCAGGGATTAATCTTCAAATGCGAAGGCCTTAGAGGAAAGATAATAAAACTGCAAAGTTATAACGACAGTGTTTTTGTACTTTTATTTGCTAGAAACTAATCTTAAAAGAAGACGTAAATGGAATGCTAAGCAATATTGTGATAATTCAAAGGTGTGGACTACATTTTGATTAGGTTTTTTTTTTATGGACCATCGAGTACTGCAGACATGTGGATGAGGTTGTAGTCAGAGCAGTAACCTTCCAGTTTACCCAGAGGCATGAATTTTGAATTTGGTAGAAAGGGAAAGCTAGGTTAAGTCAATCTTGTTGTAGAGATTTTAAAGTACAGCTGAAATTCTAAATTTAGTCTTGTATAGAGCCAAAATGAGGAGCTTGGTCATTTTGTTTGTAAGGTTGGTGAAAATATCTCAAGGAATTAATAGTGACATTTACTTTAAAATGGAAAAAGATGTGAATGAAGGAGCTATCTAGAGAGAAGCTAAAGGAAACCCACAAACTTGTAGTTAATCTAAAGATTCTATTCTTAGTAAGTGAATAAAAATACCTTATAGGGTCACCTTGATAAGAAATAAGAAATTTTATTCTGTCTAGAAAACAGATTTGTACTTTTAAAAAGTTTTTTTTTGTAAGAGTAATTATAAAACTTGTTACACTACAGTACAAAAGTAGCCTGTAACTTATAATATTTATTAAAGGATATGTGGTGTTGGTTTTAACCGAGAATATATGCATTTACAGACTAATTAGTTGAGTTTATAAATGTTTAGTATATTTTCCTATTATTATTATTATTATCACTAAAATTAAGAACAGATACAATTTATAATGTATTGTTCCATCAAAATATGTCAGATATTCATATCTATACTAATAAAAGCCTACGTGGTTGTCATGCCCTCATGCTGTGATGCTCTCACGCCATAACAATCCATTACCTGGAGGTTGCAAGCGCATCGGATGCACATTGGTGGGCGGGGACTTGATGCTGTGTGCACAGCGCGGAGGTGGGTCACGTGGCTCCACACAGTGATGGGGTGGCGTTCCACAGGATGCGGAGGCAGGTCCCAGCATCTTGGTGGCGACTCTGGGGGTGGGACCCCTGGCTCAGGCCTACCTCTTTGGGGCAATCCATCCAGGAGCCCTGGATGGGTGGGCGGGGCCTATCTCTTTGGGGAGATTGATCGTGGGGTTCCCACACTGTGAGAGGGCACAGGTCAGGCTGGGGAACCCACTCCCCTCCCCACGAGTGCACGCATTTTATTCACCGGGCCTTTATCTAACAATCTAAATAGAGTTGGGAGCAAGAAGAAATTATTTGACATGTATGAAATCGTTTTAGATTTTATATTACTAGAATTAGATTAATTCTATCAAAGTAGGATTAAATGTAACCATAAATAAGTAAATTATATTATAGTTTAGTTATTTTAAAAGTTTATTATTTGTCATTGCCATTCAAGTTCTAGGTCCTGGGTGGTGTCCCAGGGCTCCCCGGTTAGAGGTGAGGCTGGGCTCCCAGGCACAGCAGCTCTCCCCTTCAAGATGGCGCAGCCTCGGCGGCAAAGCCAGCTGCCCTGGGAGAGATTGCAGTGGTAGCAGAGACTTCCCGGCTAGGGGAGCACGGTCCGCCAGCCCCCAAAAGTCCTGTGGAATATAACTGTCACACACACACACACACACACACCCGACATGTCCGTTCTCTCTCTCTCTCTCTCTCTCTCTGTCTCTCTCTCTCTCTCTCTCTCTCTCTCCCTCTGCCATCCTATCAGCCGCCATCTTGGATTCCCCTAGATCAGTGGTTCTCAACCTTCCTAATGCTGCGACCCTTTAATACAGTTTCTCATGTTGTGGTGACCGCCAACCATAAAATTATTTTCGTTGCTACTTCATAACTGTAATTTTGCTACTGTTATGAATCGTCATGTAAATATCTGATATGCAGGATGTATTTTCATTGTTACAAATTGAACATAAAGCATAGTGATTAATCACAAAAACAATATGTAATTATATATGTGTTTTCCGATGGTCTTAGGCGACCCCTGTCAAAGGGTTGTTTGACCCCCAAGGGGTCGCGACCCACAGGTTGGGAACTGCTGCCCTAGATTTACTTCTGATGGTGTCCCCAAGATACATGCTGAACAGAGTGGCTTATGTACCTGATATATTTATTCCTATATACAGTACAAGTCATCTAGGGAGTTGGAAGAGAATGGACATTAGATGTAGTGATGGAGAGTGCAGGGTGTGTGTGAAGAAACCTGTGAAGACGAGCCCAGCTGGAACAGAAAAGCACAGGAGACTAGGGGTCCAGATTGAGGGTCCCAAGCCCCCCAGAGGTGGGGCAAGGGAAGGTACCTTTCCCATTGGGAATGGGGTATGGTTGATGAATGGGTAGCAGTGTGGTATATGATGAAAATGACATTGGAGGAAGACTTACTTTCCTGAATATTTCCCTGTAATAAGCTAGGTTTTGAAGGAAAGACAGGAAATGAGCTGGTGGAGAAGAGAGAATTTCCCTGCCTGAAGGATTAAAATGTTTCAGGGACATGAATGTGCTAACATGTTAATATCCAAGCATGAGGTCAGGAGTAAAGCTAGCAGATCTGATTTTCTGGAAGAGGATAATAAACAATAGATAAGCAAAGGTCAAGCATTTCCATCCTTAAGAAAACGCGCTTTTATTTCCTCACTGAATTGCTTTTATTCCTCACCAAATGATAGCCCCTGAATTTTGGTGTCTTGAAATCTAGCAAAGAAATTTAAAAATTGGTGACTTTTAAAAATTTGAATCCTCTAGTTTTTTATTATTGATATAAAATTTATTCATTTTATGTGTGTAATACAGAAATGTCAAGGAACTTTGAAGAAACTTTCAGTAATTTGAACCATATATCTCTATTCTTAGTGAAAAATGAAAACACCCCAAAGGAGGTTTAATGTGGAGTAAACCAGGTCTGGAAATGGTCTATATTGAAAGACCTCATGGCCTTTTGATGTCTGATTCTTTGATTTGGCTTTTGCTTTTTAAAGGGGTGCTATGTGATTATAATTAGAAACATTTCAAGTTCTTTACTTGGGCAGTTAATTGTTCCTTAGCTTGCTCCGTTGTGACTAATCATGTAGTTCTGAGTGGTAGTAGTGTTTGAAATTATCACTAAGGAGACTCACCTTGTTTAGTAGAGAAAGATCCAGTCCATCATAAAAGCTTTATCACACCCCTAACATGTCAGCATTCATTTTGCAGGTTGTGGCTCTGATGTGAATGTATATTTATTACATATATAAAATGTCTCATTTTAATAATTTTCTAAGTAATTAATGAGAATAGAATAGTTCACTTTTCTTGCAACTGGTACCATTATGTTTGACGTTGGAAAGAATTGATAAATTACTAGAAGGCACTGCTAAAATTGACATTTTTTCCTTAAAAAGTTTTTTTTAAGTTTTGTTAAAAAGTATTCAGTTTTGTATTGATACAAACATTTGTATGATGTTGAGAAAAGTTATCCCTATACTTTGGACAGTGTCTAAGAACTATGATTATAGTTTTCTTCTTAAAAACAGCTTTCTTAAGTACCAATGGTGGTGGGGACCCTGTGCTCTCCTTTCTGCAGTCTGCTGGAGCATCTGAAACCATTTTAGGTGGAGGGTAGTCAAAGTTTCCAGTTTATTGTAAGCATTCCTTAGCCCCAGCAAGCACGCTGACATAACCCTCCCTCGGAGAGCGCGATGGAAAGCTTGAGGAGAGGACAGAAGTATGTGGTGACCGTGCTTCAAGTTGAAAAGGAAATTTCTAGTCTTTTAGAGTTTTTCTTTGTAGCTCTGTCCTCATAGAATTCTGCTTAAATGAGTGTCAGAATAGTATGATGCTTAAGAGACCTCTATTGACACATTTGTGACACTGTTCACACAATAGGTTGAATTTGTAGCATGAGATTTTTAGGTTTATTGGATGCTTTTTTCAGTTTAGTTTGCAAAACCCATTTTTAGAAGTAGTTTATATATGTAGCTTCTTGAGGTTTACTACCATTAAAATTTACTTTGGCAATGAAATGTGGTGAAATAAATGTAATTCTGGTGGGGAGTTGATAAACTAAGAAAATATAGCAATACTTTAAAAAAGTTTTATAGTTAACAAAATTACTTCAACATATATTCTCTTTAATTTATCTTCAGAAGAATCTTACATGGTTGTTTTTCATTGTCTGCATTTTCAAGGGAGAAATGGGTTCAAAGAAATGAATCAATTTAACCTACGCCTTCTGATTCCTATTTTCAGTCTCCCTTCCTGTAAGAATGCTGACTTCTACCTTTTGTGTCAATCAGTGGATTTCCTTTTCTCCTTTTATTTTTTAATGTATTTTATTGGTATTTTACAGAGAGGAAGGGAGAGAGATAGAGAGTTGGAAACATCGATGAGAGAGAAACATTGATCAGCTGCCTCCTGCACACTCCCCACCGGGGATGTGCCCGCAACCAAGGTACATGCCCTTGACTGGAATCGAACCTGGGACCCTTGAGTCCGCAGGCCGATGCTCTATCCACTGAGCCAAACCGGTTAGGGCCTTTTCTCCTTTTTAAAATGACTTGGTCCAGCACGGCCAGCGTGGCTCCGTGGTTAAGTGTCAACCTATGAACCAGGAGGTCATGATTTGATTTCCAGTCAGGGCACATGCCCTGGTTGCGGGCTCAATCCCCAGGTGCATGCAAGAGGCAGCAGAGCAATGATTCTCTCTCATCTTTGATGTTTCTATCTCTCCCTCCTTCTCCCTTCCTCTCTGAAATCAGTAAAAATATATTTTAAAAAATAAAATAAAATGACTTGATCCAAATGATTCATAGATGGTATTTATACTAGATATGTCATTGCTTATTGCTCAGTTCCCAGGTGGGAGAATATGCCCTGTCCAGGGCACCTGCCAACCACCTGCCATGTTCTCTCCATGGGGCCACCTCCCCTTCTCTGCCACACGCCTTGGGTCAGTGGACACCTGATCCAGAGGCAGCATGTTCATTTCCCTGCACAAAGAGCTGAAGGTCACACAGCTGGAAGTGGATTTGAAATGTGTGCTTGACTCCAGAGTCTTTGTTCTCAACCACTGTCCTATCCTGCACTGCCCTCCTTCCTGATCCCAGGAATTTGGAACTGGCAAACCTGGACTAACTCAATCAGTGCAGAAGCTGAAAACATGGAAAGTTACTATGATGAAGGTTGGCTGGGCAGCTGAAGTTTTGAGTAGTTATGCTGACACCAAGAGGAGAACAGCGCATACGCACAGCGAGAAGCGGAGATCTTATGAGAAATGCGGCCAGAGTGTAGAAAAGCTACGTCTCTTCCGGCCCCACTGGAGAGAAACACTCACGGAGAGCTCGCATCTTTATAGCGTACAGTCCTTTTACTTAGGCCGTGGGAGTTGGAGATGTTTTTAAAATTTATTTAAGTAGTTATGTTTATTTTTAAAAACAGATTAACTGTGGCCTATACAATGTTATTATAATACATTTTTAAAGACATTTATCTTAGAACAAGTAAAGGTAAACTTAAATGTCCCCTCTATCAAAATTATCACACATCCTTACTAATAAAGTCTGAATTAGTATGGGAATGGCATACTTTTATAGATTCCCTAAGAATTTTAAGGAGGGTTATTAATGAAAATAAAGTTAGTGATACTGCTTTATTAGGAACATGTATTTATTGTGTAGAAATAAATTCTTCATATAAACTTGTATAAAACCTGAAAAAAATTAACATTTTTTTTTTTATTTCAGAGGGATTAGAGGCCAAAAATTAACATCATCTTTCCCTCTCAAATTTAGAACTAAGCTGAAAAATAGAAGACTTTATTTTTCTTGTGCTTGGAGTTCTTTGAGTTTTGGGATATATAGATTTATAATTTTAATCAAATTTGAAATGCTTTGGGCATTATTTTAAAAAATATTTTTATGTCCTCATCCCTCTCTCTCTTTTCCTTTATGGACTCTTAAGTACACAAATGGGTGGGCAAAGTATGTTTACTGTGCCATTGTGACATTCTTTTCTGTTAATAAAGCTTTTGTGACAATCGTAGTCTGCATGTCTTTTTCCATACAGACAACTGTAAACCTACCTGTGCCCACCTCTGTATATTAGGTTGCTGAAGGTTGTCACTGATTACTTGTTTTCTTTTGTATCACCCTATTTTTCTTTCTATGCTTTGTTTTGGTTAGTTTCCATTGCTCTGTCTTCAAGTTCACTGATCTTTTCTTGAGCAGTGTATAATCTGCCTTTAATCCCATCCATTATATTTTTTATCTCACACATCATAGTTTTTCTACAAAACTTTAAAAATTCTATTCTCTAGAGTTTCAATATGAGAAACTAAGCCTCATCACAAACCCTTTTCTCTGTAGTTAATTGGCTCCTGTTCTCTTCCTTTATTAACTACAACTTTCCCTATCACGGTTTCTCCATTTGTTACCGTTAATGCTGGAATGCCTTTATCCTATAGTTTCTTCTACCCACTTCTCCTCATCCTTCAGTTAACTTTAACATCACTTTCTTACATCCTAACTCCTAGGTAAGGTTTCCCCCATTATACAAATACCCTATATTCTTCTTGGTTCATTGAATTGAATATTCATTGTCCTTATTAGTATTAATTCAATACCTTTCTCCCCTGTTGGACTTAAAGCTCGCTTAGCATAGGAGCTGTGCGTGATTAATTTAGTGATGTTTTCTCAACATCTAGCAAGGTGCCTAGCACATAATGGGTACTTCACACATTAATGGTAAATGAATGAACCAGGAGGTAGCAGTTAGCAGATGACTGAACTTATTATTAAGCACCTGGAAGATAATCACTAGAGCCTTTGGAAAACTGGAGCCTTCCTACTCTATGAAGTGGGAAGAAATGGTCTTATAACATAGATGATATATCTTTATAAATAAAGATTGGGTGTTAAAACTAACATAAATCTAGGAACTGCGCTTTTATGCAGTTATCAATAGAGTGATGCTTTTATAATCAGTAAAAATATTGTATGTTTTATTATATCTCAAAGAAACTTTAATCCCATCTTTAGAAATTTCTTGCTCTGACCATATTTATCATCCTTTTGATGGAGATTTGCTTTTTTCATGGAAAGTGTTATGGTAAGGAAGCAAATAAAATATATTTTATAAATATCAAATATATATTTTACAAATATATAATATATAACATATATATATATATATATATATATATATATATATGGTGAACATATATATGGAACATGCATGTGTGTATTATATATTTGACCACTTAAACATTCTGAGTGATGATCTTACAAAATGGTATGCCCTTCATGAAGCTTTTCTGTTTTACGCTAGGCACAGAGTTCCTTCTGGTCCTGGTTTGCTTGTGTATTGTGTTCATGTCATTGTGTAGCTTTATCACACTGAAAATAGTATAGAATCTGTCTTCTTTCCCATATTGGAAGCAGGGACAATGCCTTGATTATTCTTGTATTTCTAGACCCAAGCACAGATCCTGGCATACAAGAGACATTAAGTAAATGCTTGATGAACATTTAAACTTTCAAATGTTTTAAAAGTGGTTTGGTATGCAAATATTAATGTTGTGTAAGAATATGTTATGGTAAGAACCCAGTTGTAAGTTCAATTAACATCAGATAGTGATCTATTAAACTTTATACATACACTGAGTGGCCAGATTATTATGACCACCTGAGGTTTGTAGGCAAAGTAGCTATAATTTTGCGCAGAAGTTGCTAGAGGGCCAGACCATTATAAATAGGGAAGCAGGTTGTTTACCATGACAGTAGAAGTGATTTTTTTCTGAAGATATGGGTAAACAATGCGATGTAACAGCCTTTGAACGTGGGAGATATATGTATATGTGTGTGTGTGTGTATATATATATATATGTAAAGAAATAGCATGATGGACTGGTTTAATTTTTTTCTCTGCCATTTACTGTGTAAACTTGGGCAAATCACTTAATTTTTCTAAGCTTCATTCTTTTCATTGGTGAAAAAAGTGAGTATCTTTTATAGTTATAAAAATGAAGTAAAATAATATATGAACCGCTTAAACTATGATGAGCATAGTAAGCACTCAGTAAATGTTCACTCTACTTTATTTGCATAGACATTTAAACATTATGGTTACACTTATAAATGTTACAGTTTGTAGCAGCTGTCAGTCACTAAAAGTGCCAGAAAATACCTATTGTGACTTTAAAATATATTTAACATAATTTAGGAATCATTTATGATAAACAGAAAGCTCTCATTGATAAATATTGGTAAATAAAGTTGTCCTATTTGTAATTTGATCTACTGTACATAGTAATGAATGTAAGCGAGAATATTTTCTGGCCACTTTGAAATATTGAACTGTCCAGGGACAAGGCACGAATGGTCTTTTGAAGGAAATAAATATTTCAGCTTCACATTTCAGCTTTTTTTCTTTATTCCTTTGATCTGGCTTTGGTTGCTTACTTATTCTGCCTGAATGACTTCACCACTGCCTTTTCTCCCTAGTAACAAGAAGTGGTCCTGCACCCATTTCAAAATATTTAGGCTTTGTCATTTTATGGGAAGAACATATATTTCCTTATTATTTATTGATATGCTAAATAAGATGGAAAATAAGATGTACTGGGGGGTATGTATGTAGCTTTGTGTGTATGATGTATAATTTATATATGGAACATTTGATCAGTACTTTCTTAAATATAGGAAACCTAAAAGGAAACATTAGATTTGGGGGTTATTTTGAAGTTTAAAGATTTTAAAGGAATGTTTCTTCACTATACACTGTAGCTGTTTTATCTTTAAGGATAATTCTCTCAAGGTTTTCTTATTTTATAAAAATGTCAATTGCTTTTCCATTTGCTGAGGTAGAGTTCTTCTAATTTATTTATAAACCCATATTTTAGGCTAAGTTAGTTTAGCACAAAATTATTATGGAAAACTTTAAACTGTTTAACTTTAGCCATGTTGCTTTATTTATACTTTACAGACAAATCTTCTATCTTCTGAGTCTGGTTTTCTTGTACGGACTCTCATGGCCTCTTTCCATTTATTGATTCCTATAACACTTAGAATTTGTCACAAAATATATAATATTACATTACTCTTTGATTTTTTCCCTTGCATTTTTATCTTTCGCCTTGATCAGATTGTAGTTTCCCCAGAATAAGAAACATTTCTTCATACGTCTCAGTTTTCTGCAGTATCTGACCAAGTGACTCAGGCGTTGCTGCCAGGACCCTGTCTCAGCAACTGGAACATGCTAAGTGACTAGGAGGGCGATGCCAGGATCGTCTGAATCATGATTCAGATCCAGTTGACTTCAAAGGGTTTATGGACCTCCTCGCAACCACCAATCTGTTTTCTGTTTCTGAGTTTGGGTTTTTTAGATTCCATAAATAAGTGAGATCATACTGTATTTGTCTTTTGCTGTCAGAGTTATTTTACTTAGTATAAGTAAAATAAGGTCTATCCATGTTGTTGCAACTGGTAGTATTTCCTTCTTTATTGCTGAATAATATTCCATTGTGTGTGTGTTAAGTTATTTTTTTTATCTACTCATTTGTTGATGAACACTTAAGTTGTTTTAATGTTTTAGCTATTGTAAATAATGCTGCAGTGAACATGGGGGTGGTGCAGATATCTTTTCAAGATAGTGATTTCATTATCTTCAGATATATATCCAGAAGAAGAATTACTGGAACATACCATAGTTCTATTTTTAATTCTTTGAGGGACCTTCATGTTGTTTTACATAGTGGCTGTATCAATTTACATTCTCACCGATGGTGCACAAGGGTTCCCTTTTCTTCACATCTTCACCCACACTTGTTATCTTGTCTTTTTGATGACAGCCATTCTAATAGGTTTGAGATGATATCTTACTGTGGTTTTGGTTTATATTACCCCGATGAAAGCAAAACAAACAATATTTGTTATTATCTGTCTTTTTATTATAGCCAAGCTAAGTTGTATAATGGTATCTCATTGTGGTTTTAATATGTATTTTCTTGAGTGTCCTTTCATGTGCTTTTTGGCCGATTGTATATCTTCTGTGGAGAAATGTCTATTCAGATTCTTCACCTTTTTTTTAAATTGTTATATTTTTATTATTGGTCTGTAAAAGTACTTTATTCTTGATACAAGTCTCTTTTCAGAAATATGATTTGCAAATATTTTCTCACTTTCTATGGGTTTTCTTTTCACTTGTTGATAATATCCTTAGCAGGACAAGAATTTTTTAATTTGCCGAAGTCTCTTTATCTACATTTTAATTTCTTGTTTCTGCTTTTGGTGCTATATCTAAGAAGACAGTGTAGCTCAGTGTTTTCTTCTAAGAGCTTTATATTTTTAGCTCTTACAGGTCTGCGGCCCATCTGGAGTTAATTTTTGTGTATGTTGTAAGGAAGGAATACAACTTCATTCTTTTGCATGTGGATATCTAGTTGTCTTAGCACTATTTGCTGTAAGGACTATTCTTTTCCCAGTGGGCTGTCTTGGCACCCTTGCTGAAAAGCTACTGATGCTCGATGATAGGGTTCACTCCTGGAATCTGAATCCTATTTCATTGATTTATAGATCTATCCTTAGGCCTGTAGCACACTGTTTTTATTACTCTAGCTTTGTAATAAGTTCTTCTTTTTTAAGATTATTTCACCCAGTCTGGGTCCCTTGCATTCAATTTGAGGAGCATTGTCATTTTTCCAATAGTAAGACCCATACTAATTTCTATTTTACCAGGTATCCCTTCCTGACTCTTTTTAAGAAGTATATTTTTATTAATTTCAGAGAGGAAGAGAAAGCGAGAGAGAGAGAGAAACATCCATTATGAGAGAGAATCATTGATCGGTTGCTTCCTGCACACCCCACACTGGGGATCGAGCCTGCAACCTGGACATGTGACCTGACCAGGAATCGAACCGTAATCTCCTGGTTCATAGATTGCCGCTCAACCACTGAGCCATGCTGGCTGGGCATCCTTTTTGACTCTTAATGTTTCGATACCCATAGTGGTCACCATTTTTAAACAGAAATTTAGCAGAGACCACTAGTCTTAGCAACCATGTGAATAAGAAGCCATTTATCATGCTTAGTGAAAGGTATTATTTTTAGTGCATTTTAAGTGATAGTTCTATCTTAGTGTTTTTTTTTTACTAACTCACTCTAACCAGTTTAAGGCCCAATAGAAGCCATGAACATAGATGATATAACTGTTTGGAAGTCTTGTTTACCAGCTCAGCTGGAAAGGGAATGGAGACTCTTCTAGTTGCTTTTCAAACTTGTTTGAAGTTTTTTATTTTGTTTTGTTTTTCTTGGAGTTTCCAGTGGAGATGCCAAGCTGGCAGCAAATGCAGTATACTGTAATGTGAAGCCTTATAAATGCATGCTGGATCCCTGCCATCATTATCAAAAGTGCTGGTACACAAATGTGCAAAGGGAGGATTTTCAAATTAAGGTTGGCCTGCACATATAAATGTTAGCTTGTAAAGCTCAAGAAATACTAAATGGTACTCCATTAGTCTCCTGCATTTTACTGCCTTTTTGGAATAATCATGTGCTTCAGAGCATCCTTTAATCTGAGCTGGCTCATGGTTATATAAGAATTCAGCTTCTTTTTTCTTTGTGCTTTATATATCCAGATGAGAAAAATTTACTGCATTTTATAAATAAATCAGAACTAAAAAGCAAATCTTCTTTCCACCTTTTTATCTTCATGGAGGCCCAGCATTAAGGCATTTGAGTGATGCATTTATACTCGGCCCCACAAGTTCCGCTGAAAAACTAATCTTCAAAGTCACTTTTTTTTTTTTTTTTTTTTTTGCTTCTTACAGGACACTACTTGGAATCATAAAAAGGAATACTGTGCTCATGTTAGTAAGGAGCAGATTTTCTTTTTCAAATGCTGAAAGTCTTCCATTTTGTGACTTTGATAGAGAGGAAAATGGATCCCTCATTAAAATTAAAATGAATATAATCTGTTTAAATTAAGACAGATATTTTATTTATATTAAGACAGAAATTCCTAAATAATAGCAGAGCTCTGCGTTTGCCATGGTTTCACTGGACAAGAGCATTGATTTACACTGAATGAGGCCTTCTTTGCTTTTTAGTTTTACTACTAAATTAGCTCCAGACTGTGTAGTGGAGCTAAAATTAGTTGGGAGATTTCACACATTTCCTTTTACTTGCTATTTAATATAAAATAATATTTTCTATTTGTAAATCAGGATAGAAGTTATTAATTAAAAGCAACATGCTTTATTGTACAAGGTTTTATTTCAAAACTATTTTTAAAATATATATTTTTAATATGGTCAATAATAGGTACCTGATTATAATTACAGTGTATGACTTTGACTCATGTGGCCATAAGTTGGTTATAAAGTAAATGAACTACACTTAGTAGGTAAGAATGAGATGACGTAAAGAAAATGTTGGTCCTATTAAATTGAAAGTGTTTAAATAGCTCTTGTGAATTATTGGACAAAATGGTGCAATACAACTGACTTTCAATATTCATAGAACAAAGCTGATATTTCAGCTGTAAGTCATGTATTTTTATAAACTATTGTCCAATATACTTTCTTTTCCATTTATAGACAGACTGAGCAAGCAAAAGTAGACCTTTGAAAAATTGTAATCCCAATCATGAAATAGTCATTCCAGGTGCTTTCAGGAGAACCCCCAGAATGTAAGAGTGACAGGGGACTCGTCTCTGTAGTATGGCAGAGAAGGAGCTATTGCAGCCCAGTCTCCTGCAGTGGGCTGTTATTTATGCATCAACCACAGCAGCCCTTCCTCTGTGTCTGGTCTCAGATCCTCCGACAGAGTGTTCTAAGCAGCCACTCTCAGTTGTTTGGGTCAATAACACCAGAGCAAATGTCCATCACATTTGCCAACCTAGGCCTAGGTCAGTGATGGCGAACCTATGACACGCGTGTCAGAGGTGACACGCTAACTCATTTTTTGGTTGATTTTTCTTTGTTAAATGGCATTTAAATATATCAAATAAATATCAAAAATATAAGTCTTTGTTTTACTATGGTTGCAAACATCAAAAAATTTCTATATGTGACACGGCCCCAGAGTTAAGTTAGGGTTTTCAAAATGCTGACACGCCGAGCTCAAAAGGTTCGCCATCACTGGCCTACGCTGAGGTACCCAAAATAATTTACACCACTTTAGGCTTTCTCCTATGCTCTTTTAATATTCAAATATTTGAGTATTCAAACAAAAGAATCCATGTATCTCAGGGATACCCTGAATAAAACTCAAGGCTTCCTGCTTCTTGTGTGGACTAATATAAGAAGGGTGAAAATGCACTTGGCCAAATTCAAGTTCCCGATGGCCATCGGAAGGCTCAGTCTGATGTGGAGATGCCTGGTTTCAATCAGTTTTGTTTTTAGGGAAATCTTTGAAAGTAGTTGTGCTTTGATCAGAACACATATTATGTGTCTATACCCTTTTCTTCCCTGAGACAAGTAATGTTATTGTCAACTTATCAAAGAGAAGTTTTATAGAATTTGGATCAAAAAATTGAAATCTGAGTTTTGTTTTAGAGAAGGTTAAATAGTGTTCTTTCAAGCCTGGTTCTTTCATATTTGGACTCTGAAGCTTCTCTGAACTTTTCCAGGGAGAAAGAGGAGCAGCTGGCTCGTGTGACTGAGGTTCAGAGGTTGCAGGCCCAGCAGGCAGACGCTGCCCTGGAGGAGTTTAAGCGGCAGGTGGAACTGAACTCGGAGAAAGTCTATGCCGAAATGAAAGACCAGGTGAGGAGGCCACCGTACTGTCCTTTTTGAAAGTCACTCTATCAGTAGCAAGGCACATTCTGATCTTACATATGACAGAAGCATATTATTTTTTTAAAAAACCTTTACCAAAATTAGCTGTGCAATTGGGTCAGGAACCCAGAATGAGAAAGGGACTGTAGCCTTGGCAGAGGACACCCACTTCCACAAGAGCCTCAAAGGAAGAGGTGGCCCCTAGTGGCCAAGAACCAGAGCCCCTTGGAAAGGGGTCAGCCAGCGGCTTGCCCTGCTCCTAGCAGGGCACATGCAAGGAAAGGAGCTGTGCCTTGCTCCTCCCAGGCCACTGGGGGCGCTGTGATCAGCAGCTCCCTGTTGGGGGTGAGTGGAGGGAGACCGTGGAGAGCACCTAGAGCTGTGTGGACAAGGAGATGGGTCCTCTTTCTTCCTTCAGGATTCCTTGATTCAACCTCCCCTTCATGCCCGAATAACCATTTTAAAGTTGCGTCTACACATGTGGTAATGGCAGAAATGTATCTTACTTTGGGAGCTGGATCAGTCTACAGACGAAGTCGGGTTTTGTAGAGCAAGGATTCAGGTTGACCATGTGTGTTTGTTCATTTCCATGAATAGTGTTTTATTGATCAGTTACGGCAGATTATTTTCAACTGGTCGTTGAGGTAGACAGAGGCTGTCTTCAATCCTTGTAAAGGGTGTCCCAAAATGCACGCAAGAAGTAATTTTGATAGAAAACACAGGTTTATAATTAAAAATTGTAAATTTTTTATTGATTCAAAAAGTATACAGTATAGGGTTATGTATGGAATAGCATATCGGGTAAATGGATTATCATGTCACGATAGCGAGCACCATTAACTGTTATTGCCTGAGCAGCCGCATTTTCAAAGAATAATGGTCCGATGATGCCTCCAGCCCAAAATCCGCACCAAACAGTGACACATTGTGGATGCATTTGTTTCTCAACAATCACTCGTGGATTTTCTGAACCCCAAATGCGACAATTTTGTCGATTAACCAAGCCATCAAGATGAAAATGAGCCTCATCGAAATTCAGCTACATTTATGCAAAAACGGTCATGGAAAATTTCAACAAAAGAGTGTGTATGTGCCAGCAAAGTCATGGAGGCCATTTACCCGATATGCTATTCCATACATAACCCTATACTGTATACTTTATGAATCAATAAAAAATTTACAATTTTTAATTATAAACCTGTGCTTTCTATCAAAATTACTTCTTGCATGAATTTTGGGACACCCTTTACAAGTTAGTGGCATGTTTTTCAGTTTTAAGAGAAAATAAAAAATTGAAAAAGAATAAAGGGAACAAACACCAAGGTACACAATCACGAAGAATCAACAATTGTTGACACTGTTTATTTAAACTAAATCTTTTCAGATGACGTCTTAGTTTGCTTTGTTGTTCATGTCTAATCACATTACTCTCTCCATCTCAGAGAAAAACCACTATAATTAATTTAATGTGTAATATTTCAGCCTATTATTTTATGTGCATAAATTATATTGATGTATGTTGTATGCATTTTTATACTTCTATTTTTAAAAAGTTAGATAAGTACTATAGATTTTATATATTTTGTTTACTCTTTTATGTTTAATTTTATACAGTTGTGCCCTATCTATGTTGATTTAGTACAATCCCTTTAACACTAAATGTATTTTATCATATGAATATACCATACTTTATTTATCATCTCCTTGATTCAAGGGTGTTTAGTTAATTTCAAGTTTTCTTTTTTTTTAAGGTATGTTTTTATTGACTTCAGAGAGAGGAGGGAGAGGGAGAGAAAGATAGAAACATCAATGATGAGAGAGAATCATTGATCGGCTGCCTCCTGCACACCGTGCACTAGGGATTCAGCCTGCAACCTGGGCATGTGCCCTGGACCGGGAATTGAACTGTGACCTTCTGGTTCATGGGTTGAAGCTCAACCACTGACCCACACCAGCCAGGCCAAGTTTTATTGATCATAAAGAACGTTGCAGTACTGGTTTGTGATTTAACTTTTAGCTGGAGTTATCTTCCTCAGGAGCCCCACTCACACACTGACTGGGTCGTAGAAACTTCCTGTGGAAGGTTATGACTGAGCTCTGGGGGTTTACTAGCTTGGAAGTGGGGTTTCTTGTTGTTATTGTCTTGATTCAGATTTCCCTTCATATTGAGCCCTGTGAATTTGGGTCCTGAGAGTAGTGTCTGAGATCCCATTTTCTTTCTTTCTTCACTCACTGCCTGGGACAAAAGTGAGATTCCTGCTGAGAATTTGTACTGAAGGGTGACTTTCAGTTCTGGCCACATGATGTGCCTCTCTTCCCAGCTGCCCGCTGCCATCAGAGCCCAGGCCCTGGAAGGGATATCTGGGCCCAATATGCAGGGGTGCTGCATAGGAAACTCTGATTGGCTTGACACCTAGAGCGTTACAGAAAATATTAAAGGAGGGGGCCTTCAGTAAGTTTTAAGTCTACATTTAAGAAGGCTAAGAATGAGGTGTTTGAAACTGCTAAGGGTGGCAGAACCACTTTCTGAGAAAAACTGAGACCATGAAGGGCACCTTTGGCTTAGTTAATGCACCTCTCGGGGCTGATGCTGCAATATTAAGGGATCATAGAATTCATGGGGAAGGAAGGAGAAAAAACAAGCAAACAGCAGTAGGACTTGTGAAAGCATTCTGCAGGACAAGAAAAAGCAGCAACATTTGTATCCAGCAGTCATACAAGAAAAGCATACTTCTGAAAATGAGCTACTGTATAATTCAGAAAAATAATTCAGAAACATGGTACCTTTATAAGAAGACATGATTTATAGGAAAGAGGCCACAGATCAAGTAAAATTAATGCAGTGAAACCTGGATAAGTCTGGAGAAAGAATTGAACCTCAAATAGAGGTAAGAATAAAATGCAAATCCTGCAAATTTCTAAGCAGGATAAAACTGGCAACAATTTTAGAAAAATAATGGAGTAATGCTTCAGAGTATTGGAGAAAGGTATGACCTACCTTTACATATAACCGAGGAGTTTTTCACTTGCAAAACCAACAGGAAAACATTTTTTTAGTACGTGCTCACATAATGTATACCACTTATTTCTTTTCTGGAAAAAAATTGTATGAGCACATCAACCAATCCATAGAAGAAGCAAAAGACATCACACACCTGGGGAGAAAAGTTGAGAACAATGGAATTCAACAAACCAGAAACAAATTTAACTGTAAAAAATCTAGTTATAAGATTGAATGCTAATTTTACTGTTATTAAATACAAATGTTATTAAATACAAATTTAATAGTGACTTAAATTTAAACCCTTATATTACATTAACAAAGCTCAAGAAGTAGGTGGATAGTGAGAGGGTAAGAGGAGAATAATATGCTAAAACACTTTGCCACGGAAGAGTTGAGACTCAAAGGTTCTTAAAATTAGGGAAATGTAGGTTAAAATAATTTCGAAATATATAAACATGGGCATAAATAAAATTAAGAAGATGTTACATTCTCATAAAAAGATTGAGAAGATAAAAGCAAAATCTGAGAGGCGATAACTGCCCAAGGAACAGAAACAAACACAGAACAAAATGTCCAAAATAAAACAGTATTTAATGATAATGATGATAATAATAGGGTAAATTTTTCCAGTGAAAAAGGTATTGATTAGTTGACTTAAATCCATTTCTTCTGTGTGTGTGTGTGGCGGGGGGGGGGGGGGGTACAGTTTTAGTTACGTTCCAAAGCCGTTGCTCTGCTGTTTGGGGTCTGTTTCTATGATGCCCCTCGGGAATGTATCTGAGACTGGGGTGGTGATTTAAAGGACTCCACCTAATGACTGCAGGCACTCATGAACAGTCTTCAGAACACACCATACATTTGTCACAAAATAATTTTAAATACAGTTTAAAAGGATTAAAAATCATACAAAATGTGTTCTTTAACCCCAATGATAATAAATAAATCCGGGAAAGCCCTACATATTTGGAAATTAAATAACATACTTATGAAAAACTCATGGATCAAAGAAGATATTATAAGGAAAATTAGAAAATATTTTGAACTGAATTAAAATAATGCAGGATGGGGCAAAAGTAGGTTTACAGTTATGAACATGCAAAACAGAGTTTATTCTTGTTTATTTATTATTGAATTATTTTTCATACAAACAATTGTAAACCTACTTTTGACTGAGACTATATGGCATATCAAAATTCATGGAATGTAGCTAAAGCAGTACTTAGAGAAATATTCATAGCTTTAAACATCTATACCCAAAAAGAAAGTTCTCAAATCAGTAACCTAAACTTCATTTTAAGAAACCAGAAAAAAAAAAAGCAAGCTTCTGACCAATAAAGAAGAAGAAAGGAAATTATGTTAAGAAATAGAAAATAGAAAGTCACTGAAGCCAAGGTTGGTTCTTTGAAAAGAACTTTTCTGTATCATTAGCTTGACTTACGGAAAAAAAAGTGACAAGAGACAAATTACCAACATTAGGAATGAAAGAGGAGAGGACATTATAAGCAGATAATTTTAAAACTTTATGCCAAAAATTATACAATTTAGGTGAAATGGACAGATTTCTAGAAAGCTGCAAATTATTGCAACTGTCTCAAGAAGAGATAGAAAATCTGAATTATGCTATAATACCTAAAGATATTTAATTAGCAAAGAAAAGCCTAGGGCCAGATGGCTTCACTGGTTAAATTCCATCAAATATTAAGGAAAAAAATTTAGTTTTATTAAAACTCTTTCAGAAAATTGAGGGGGAAAGAACACTTCCCAATTCATTCTTTAAGGCAGCGCTTCTCAACCTGTGGGTCGAGACCCCTTTGGTGGTCAAACGACCCTTTCACAGGGGTCGTCTAAGACCATCCTGCATATCAGATATTTACATTACGATTCATAACAGTAGCAACATTACAGTTATGAAGTAGCAACGAAAATAATTTTATGGTTGGATCACAACATGATGAACTGTATTTAAAGGACCAGAAGGTTGAGAACCACTGCTTTAAGGCACCTATTACTCTAATATCAGCCAAAGATACTCCAAGACAACCACCTAGTAGTATCTGTCATGTATGTAGACACAAAAACCCTTAATGATATTTTAGTAAACTGAATCCAGAAACAGATAAAAATCATTATATACCACCATAAAGTACAGTTTATCCCAGGAATCCAAGGTGGCTTTAATGTTTGAAAATCAATTAATATCATATTGCTTATTAATAGATTAAAGGATAAAAACACATGTTTTTCTCACCAGAGACAGAAAAAGCATTTGAAAAAGTTCAACATTATTCATGAATTTTTAAAATTTTGACAAATTAGGTCTAGAAGTGAACTTACTCTGCATTAGCTAATAAGGACAGCTGTGAAAACCCTATGGTTAATATACTTTAATGTTGAAAGACTTAATACTTTTCCTCCTAAGTACAAGGAAAAAATGTTTGCTTTTGCCACCCTCTTCAATATTGTATTGGAGAATTTAGACGGTGCACTAAAAGGGGAGGAGGAAGTTGCACATTGGAAAGGAAGACATACAGATGTCTTCAGATGACACAATCCTGTATGGTCAAAATCATCAAAGAAATACTAGAACTAATTAATAATTTGAACATGTTTGCAGGCTACAAGATCAATATACAGAATTCAGTCATACATCTATATACTGGCAATGAAATATCTAAAAATGAAATTAAGAAAACAATTTAATTCATAGTAGCATCAAAGGGAATCAAATATTTATAAACAAACTAATGAAACATTTTGAAGACTTTTGCATTGAAAATGATAAAATATTGCTAAGAGAAATTTTAAGAGATCTATTTTTTTTATTTTTCGCTAAAAGTATTACAAAGGGTATTACATAAGTGTCCTTTTTTTCCCCCCTGCCCTTGACAAACCCCTGCCCTCCCTTACCCCCCAGTGTCTTATGTCCATTAGTTATGCTTATATGGATGCATACAAGTCCTTCGGTTGATCTCTTACTCCACTCCCTCCTGTCCCCCAACCCTCCCTGGCCTTCCCACTGCAGTTTGACAATCAGTTTGAGGCAGCTCTGCCTCTGTATCTATTATTGTTCAAAAGTTTGTAATGGTCTTTATTATCCATGAATGAGTGAGATCATGTGGTATTTTTCCTTCATTGACTGGCTTGTTTCACTTAGCATAATGCTCTCCAGTTCCATCCATGCTGTTGCAAATGGTAAGAGTTCCTTCTTTTTTACAGCAGCATAGTATTCCATCGTGTAGATGTACCACAGTTTTCTAATCCATTCATCTACTGATGGGCACTTAGGCTGTTTCCAGATCTTAGCTATGGTGAATTGTGCTGCTATGAACATAGGGGTGCATATATCCTTTCTGATTGGTGTTTCTGGTTTCTTGGGATATATTCCTAGAAGTGGGATCACAGGGTCAAATGGGAGTTCCATTTCCAATTTTTTGAGGAAACTCCATACTGTCTTCCAGTGTGGCTGCACCAGTCTGCATTCCCACCAGCAGTGCACAAGTGTTCCTTTTTCTCCACATCCTCTCCAGCACTTGTCGTTTGTTGATTTGTTGATGATGGCCATTCTGACAGGTGTGAGATGGTACCTCATTGTTGTTTTGATTTGCATCTCTCGGATGATTAGTGACTTTGAGCATGTTTTCATATGTCTCTTGGCTTTCTGAATGTCCTCTTTTGAAAGGTGTCTATTTAGATCCTTTGCCCATTTTTTGATTGGATTGTTTATCTTCTTTTTGTTAAGTTGTATGAGTTCCCTATAAATTTTGGAGATTAAGCCCTTATCAGATATGACGTTGGCAAATATGTTTTTCCCACGAAGTGGGTTTTCTTGTTGTTTTGTTGATGGTTTCTTTTGCTGTGCAGAAGCTTTTTATTTTGATGTAGTCCCATTTGTTCATTTTCTAAGAGATCTAAATCAATTCGGGCTATGCTATGCTCATGGATTGTCAAGATGGCAGTTCTCCAAGAGTTGATGCATAAATTCTGTGCAATTGCTGTCAAAATCCCAATCCACTTTTCTGCAGAAATTGACAATAAGAAATGTTTGTTTTCACTAGTAAATTTTTTAAATTAAGTAGCAACAAGCTATTTTCCAACTAATACATAGGAAGGAATCCATGAAGGCCAGGAAAACAGGCAGTGACGTGTATTTCTGACAAGAGGGTAGGTTATATAACCCTTCTGAAGGGTTGGTTCAACATCGTGTTTATCATTTGCCTCTTCTACTTCTAGGACTTTATCTTTTAGGACTACAAAGTGTGTTCAAGGATGTTTATTCTGGTGTTATTTATTAAGAAGAAAAATTGGAAAACTGTCCAAAAAGATGGAGAAAATGTACAAATTGATACCAAAAAAAATGTTAAGATAAAGAAGTCTGGGAATTGTGTGGCAAAACTGAAAGCCCTGGAGATAATGTCATCTCAGGAACCATTAAATTAAGGACCCTACTCAGCCACAGAATGAGGCTGCCATGAAATAAGGAAAGCCAGGGATGAAAGCTAGTATTTGTGGAATTGATTCTGGAACCTCTAATTGGTTCACTTCCTATCTGTGACTCTTCTGCTCTGTGCCGGGCTTGAGGTCTGTCTTCTGTCTTCCTTCACCAATCCTGCCAGACCCTTTTGACTCTCCCACTTCTTGACGTTAAGAGTTCGTGTATGTTTAGGCATCTAGGATTCTAGGTATCGTAGCTCTCTGGGCTGGTTAAATGATCTGATGCAAAGCCCTACTTGGTGCATGCCTCTAGGGTCCCCTTTCTCCCTCACTAACCCTGCACCTGTGTCCGGTCACTGTGAGCAGCCCTTACTAGGCCTGGTCTGTCCAGTGAGGCAGGATTCAGACTCCTTCAAGATAATAGTGATGGCAACCGATAGGCAGGACATTATTTCAATTGTCTTCTGTTGAAGAAATGCTCTTCAGTGGTTTCTATAGTGAATAGTTTTGCCAGGTGCAGTTGAGTTTCTGAAATAGAGACAGCACCTTTGTTGTGAGTATAATAATAAAAAACCACACTTATAATGGAATTCTTACAGTTAGGCTCATTCACAAATCAAATAATTCCTACAGAGCAAATTTATCGAACATTGAATAAACTATGTTGAAACATGGTAAATTATAATCCTCTATTCCAGATTATCAGTTGATTCTAAAAGAAAATCAGCAGACTCATTATTTAGAGAATCATAATGCTTTCAGATTTTCCACAATCTATATTAACAGTCTTTCTTTTCTCTTGTTGTTTTGAACTGCTGTTTTCTCTTCTTACCAAAATCTTTTGTGTAGAAGCCAGTAGAGCTTAGGGCATCTTTTCCATTTGGAAACTGCTGCAGACAGCAGACAATGGGATTTGAATTAAAAAATAAAAGCTTTGAGTTTGTTTTTGAAAGTGAATTGCTGTTTCAAAAATGAGGCCCATGAGAGAAAATGGAACAGATTTAAACTTAAAAAAATAGCTTCACACTGTTTCTTTCATTTTGAAGAACTTTTTTTTTACCTCATTTAAAATTGCTTAAATAACCTAATTTTTACTCCAGTGCACAAATCCTCTGGGTTAGCTGTCAGCAATTAGTTGTGTAAAACATACATCTTTTAATTGTGAAAATTTAACACTCTGATAGAATTATTTCTGTATATATGTATATAGTCATATTTTTAAAGGAATGGTGTTCATATTTACGTATTCTCTGTGAAACAAATAAATGGCTGAAAAAGATAGCTATATTTTTGAAGTACTGGCAGCAATTCCAAAGTGAAACTTATTCATCCTGTGAACTGACTGCATGAATGTCAGCTAACTGGTTTCTCCTGGGGCTTCCTCTAGCCAACTCACTTTTGTAGTTAATTTTTCTCCTCTTGAAAATACACCCTCATTAAATGGCATTTGCTGCTAAATATCTGGCTTTCAATTTTATTCCGTTCTCTTTGTAATCATTAGCTACATGATATTAGCTTTACACTCGAAAAACCACTGGTTTGCCATGAAAACAAAATTCTAAACACCACTGTTGACTAGTGACGTTTCTTCTGGCTCTAGTAAAATTGAAACTGGTTAGCAGTTTCTTACACTCTTAGAGATTATATGTTTAGTTCATCATCCAGTTATTGCTATTGAATTAATGAAAAAAAATTCTAAAGTTACCAGGAGAGAAGAATGCCATCTGGATATTTCCGTGCCAGTAAGTGTAGATGGATAACAAACAGACTTAATGAAGGAGAGAATCAGTGTACAGACCATTCACTGTGACTTAGACCTCAGTGCTCTGGCTCTTTAAGGGTCAGCTGCTTCGTGCATTTTAAATACGTTTCTTAGACCGGGTTTAAGATGATAGATTCAATATAAATGCAAGCATTTTCTCTTGGCTACTTTTTTTTATGACAATGAAGAAATCTCTCTACCCTTTTAACATTTGGAATTTTGTCTTTACATGAGGTTAGGTAGCAGAGGTAAAATTCAGAATTCTGTTGAAACTAGAGGCCCAGTGTGCACGAAATCATGCTTGAGTAGCTTGCTTCTGCTTGCCTCAGCTGGCTGCCCTGTCCTCTGCCACTGTAGCTCTCCGCCACTAGTAGCTCGCGCCCCACCCCACCTGCCGTGAGAGCCGCTGCTTGTTTGGTCATGACGGCGTTATGGCATCACGACCACAGGCCTTTTATATAAGAGATGTTTCAATATTGTGATAATTGATTCCAAATGACAGCATCCAAAGAATATCTACAAGTATTTGGCTTTGATAAACAAAATTAAAGAACCCCCCAAACACAATTTATTAAAAGAAATCTTAACTTTTATCCTTAAATGCTTAATAGAGTAGTAAGTGAAACTTTTTCCTAATAATATTCATCAATGACTAATCTCTTTTGCTGAAGAAAAATAAGTCAAAAACATCTCTAAGAACATTGGACCAGAAAAACATGTCATTCTTTCTGTATTTTGCATATTTTAATGGTTATCAATTGTGAAAATAGTAACATTATTATTTTTTAATACCTCAATTGTTTTAATGACTTACTGGCCAAGGATTCAACACACTTGATTTATTCTTCCTTTCATTTATCAAAAATTTATGAATGCTTGCTATACAACAACTCAGCCATTGTTGTAGATTCTGGGAATTTAAAGATTAAAACATGTTGGTGGCTTGTTGATAGACCAATGCATAAAAGTGTATGATTATAATAGGTGGTATAGCTAGTGGAATAAGTAGGTCATTAAGAGATAACAGAGGAGTATCCATGTGA
This sequence comes from Myotis lucifugus, assembly GCF_000147115.1. Classification (NCBI taxonomy): domain Eukaryota; kingdom Metazoa; phylum Chordata; class Mammalia; order Chiroptera; family Vespertilionidae; genus Myotis; species Myotis lucifugus. The sequence continues at coordinate 2,733,522 of NW_005871148.1, read as the reverse complement.
GATAGGCATTTATTCGCAATTATGGCTTCTTTGTGTAACTGAATTTCTCAAATGTTTACTTGCTAAAATATTATTGGTAATTAATTTAACAAGGTCACCTATTAGATCGAATATACAATTCATTTTTATTTCTATATACAGGTAACCAACAAATAGAAAACAAACTTTGAAAAAGGCATCATAGTATCAGGAAGCTTCACTTATCTATGAATAAATCTAACAAAATAGGTGCAAAGCCTCTATTTTAGAAACTATAAAATATTATTGAGAGAAACCAAAGGAGACCTACATAAATTGAGGGATGTGTCATGTATGTGTGGATTTGAAGAGTCAATGTTATACTAATGTCACTCCCTAAATTAATTTACAGAATCCACACAATTCTAAAAATCAAAACATTAGCAGTGCTTCTGGGGAGGGAGGGAGGGAAACTGACAAGTTGAGTCTAAAATGTTTATGAAGACCCACCCCACCCACCCTCCCCTCCCCCACACCCCTGCCTCTGCCCTTCCCGAAGGGCAGCAGCCGTGCCCAGAGATAAGCGCTAGCCACGCTGGGGTCCCATGTGGCATTTGAAGAAAGAAGGCATGGGTCAATAATCAACCCAAACTTTCTCCTCCAAACTGCTGACGCGACTCTCAGGCTTCTCAACTCAGCCAGCTGCCTGCAGGGATGGCCAGCTCTCTGTGAGGCCTGCCAGGGAAGGGATGGCCCCGCTGAGGGATCGAGGGCAACGAGAGAAAAATCCCTCCTGTCGATGTTCCATGGCCAGAAACTACCCTTGGCTGCTGCTGTGCCCTTTCCAGGCAAATCCCACAGCCATGCACCCGGCTCCACCAAAACCACTGAGGTTTTCCTTGCTAAGAAGACCCCATGGCTCCCCAAATTCCCCCAAGTCCCCGTGCTCCCAGCCTCCCGCCCACAGGGACCAGAAGAAACCCTTTTCTCAGCACTAGAAGAATATTTGGAGCAGCGAGGGCACGCTGCTGCCTTCTCAGGGGTCTTCTTGTGAAGTGTCTGGGAGGCCACCGTGGCTGGGAGCGCTGGCTGGGCAGCCAGGGACCAAGGTGAGGAACGACTGTTGGCAAGAGGAGGCATCAAAACCCCCAAATGGGGAGGACAGTTCATGAGGAAATACACTTGCCTGTGAGGGTGAGGCTGGCGCTGGGAGGGTGAAAAGGGGCTAAGCTTTCTTATAGCTACAGTTCAGCTGTAACAGTAGCTCTAGCTCTTTCCTTGGAGGAAAAGCCAACCGGTGCTCTCTGTATGTGACTGTTGGTTTCCTCTCACTGTGCACACTTTTGTACAGAACCAGCTGGAGAGTCCTCCCTTATGTATTTATTCTGCTCGCTAGTACTGAAGCAACAATAAAAAGATGCCTTTAACAAAAATAAAAAAAATAAAAGTAAAATGTGTATGAAAATGCAGAGGCCTAAGCACAGCTGTGGCAGTCTGGGAGAAGAACACGACTGGAGAGCTCACACACCAGGCCCTGAGACTAAGTAAGCGACAGTATGAATGCAGTGTGGTTTGGGCAGGAGGGTGACCACTGTTAAAGAAGAAAACAAACAAAAATAGACTCACATCTATGATCAATCTGATTCCTGTCAAAGAAAGTATTGCGGTGCATCAGGGAAAGAATGATCACTTAATAAACCCTGTTGGTTGGATGGCCACATGGAAATATGGGGATCTTGCCCCTTATCTCACTCCATTCACAGAATGAATTCTAGGATTGTAGATATACAGAGATAGGTAAAACAATTAAACTTGCAGAAGGAAATGCAAGAGCATTTTTGATAATTGGAACTAGGCAAGGATTTTTGAAATAGAAAACAGGAAGACATAAAAATAATATTGTTAAATGTAAATTCATTAAAAAACAGGAGACCAACCCTAACCGGTTTGGCTCAGTGGATAGAGCGTCGGCCTGTGGACTGAAGGGTCCCGGGTTCGATTCCGGTCAGGGGCATGTACCTGGGTTGCGGGCACATCCCCAGTGGGGGGTGTGCAGGAGGCAGCTGATCGATGTTTCTCTCTCATCGATGTTTCTCTCTCATCGATGTTTCTAACTCTTTATCCCTCTCCCTTCCTCTCTGTAAAAAATCAATAAAATATATATTTAAAAAACAAACAAAAAACAAACAAACAAACAAAAAGAAAACAGGAGACCAGTAGAAAATGAAAAGGCAACCTCAGAGTGGGAGAGGATATTTGCAACCCAGATATTGAACAAGAAGTTCACATCCAGAATAGTTAAAAGTGCTACAAATCAATAACAAAAGGACAGGCCTTAGACATATTGGCAGTCTTATATAAATTAATGATCTCTCACAAAAGAACTCTAGATATAATCGATTATTGTGTTCATTGATTTTCCCTGTTATGGATATTAGTTTTCAGACTTTAAAACACAGAAATAATGATCTTTCTGCAAGCCTATCTACCTACCCACCCACCTACCTACTTACCTACCTACCTATCTACCTATCTCTACATATATCTGGAAATATTTGAAGGGCTATTTCTTATAATTTATCTAAATATGTATTAAATGCATGAAAATGTATTTTGAATTTGTTTACAATTGTATATTAGTATTTGTATAATATAAATTGTAAATGTCAAGTTACTCAGAATATAATAACATGGATACTGTACTAGAGAAAGAGCAATAACTTATTATGACCATATTCGACAGAGACTGCCAGATGTTGGCCCAATATTCATTTGTACTTTTAGGGCAACATTAGACACAGCTTTAAAACTGCAGTCTCTGACCTTGTAGATGGAGCTTGCCTTTTATTAATATTGTTCCAGTGAATCAGATGCAAACGGCATCATTAATTTGCTACTGACAGGTCCTGCAGCAAAGCCCTTAAAAGGGTATTTGTCTCAGCTGATAGGGGCCCTCGGCCCTTATCCCCCCTGCCCTTTCCTTCCCAGATGTTCAGAGCTGCAGAAGCATTTCACAATCATTACGGGAAGGTTGGATGGCAGAGACCTTAACCCTGACATCTTTGAACTGCCAATATAGCAGCCTATTTTTGAACTTTCTGTTACATGAGGAAAACATAAAGGGCCTGTGTTGTTTAAGCTGTGGACACTTGGGTTTTCTTTTACATGTAGCTAAAGTAATGCCTGAGTCACCCTATAAGGAAACTGCAGCACCCTCTTTACCTCGTTGTTACTGCTTTAAACACCAGCCATTCACAGAAATGCATCCAAGCCCTTTGCTGCTCCTAATTTGACCACCACGTTTTACTCTGAGGTTTTTGGAAGCCAGAGTTACACAATAAAAGGAGTGTGGTGTTGTTTTAAACACTTGGAAGTTGAATGGAATATGGAATGATGTATGATAACACAGAATCTCTTGTATCTATGGCAACTGAGAACTCTGTGTTTCTATACAGCTTTAAGTATTTTACAAGAATTGTTTTTTATTATTTTGTTAAATTGTGGAATAAGAATGGAGTGGGCTCTTGCATTCTCGGTCAGTATAACCTAAAATAACATATTTCATTACCTTATAATATCAGTTACTTATTTTGAATTTTTCTTAATGTTTAGGTATAAAAAGTCTTTTCGTGTGCTTTCAATTGTTTGCTATTTTGATTATAGAAGTCTAGAGGCCCGGTGCACAAATCCGTGCATGGGTGGGGTCTGGCTGGCCCATCCCGATTGGGGTTTGGAGGGGCCGATCAGGAGCAGGGCCAGCCAGGGGGAGGGGCTGCAGGCACTGCCCCTAGTTGCCCCCTAGTTGAACTCCCGGTCAAACTCCCAGTCAAGGGGACAGTTTGCATATTAGCCTTTTATTATATAGGATAATTCTGTTTTTTTGATAGAAGATATTCTATTGTACAAACTTTGAGTATAGAAAACTCTTCATTTTTATTTTAAGTATTTAATATTTGAAATATTTAAATATTTATTATTTATTTTACTATTCAATCTGTGCTGAAGAAAAATAAGAACCAAAAATCAATTTCATATAAAGATCTCTCTTAAAAGTACTAAATAAACCATGTCTTCCCACCTTGATTTATCTTCTCTTTTTTCTTTCCCTCTTGCTTTTGCCTGCCCTTTCATTCATCCTTAAGAATTGAATATAGCATAACAAGGCAATGAGTTAATAATTAAGATTCAAGAGAAAGAATTATATCCTAGTTCCTTTTACTAGGGAGCACAGGATCTAGATGAGTAAACGAAGCTCACACCTTCGAAGCATTTCCATAGTACAGAGAAAAACAGTGTCCTAGAGAAATACAGATGTCAAGTCCTGGAGCCCAGAGAGGACGACACATTCCTATCAGTTGGAAGGATTATAGAAACCTCAGAGAGGAGAAGAGACATGAGTCAACTTTCAAGATGGACTGTTTGGAAGAGGAAACGCATGAAGGGACTCTCCTGATAGTGGGAGATCCAAGATTGCCATGGCCTGTTTGGGAAATGCCAAGGTTATTGGAGTGTAGGGAGGGTAGATTGCCGAGGCCAAATTAAGAACCACCTGCTTGAGGTTTAATGTGAAAAGCACTGAAGGAGAGCCTTGTAACCCACATCTTGAGTTAGAAACCAATGGAAATGAAGTGGGCTTGACTGTGCTTCCTTAAACAACTTCTTAGTAAATTCATTTTTTATCACAATATTGATTATCTATGGGCCAAAAATCATAGAACTTAGTCAATTACATATTAATTTTTTATTTTCTTGACTTAATTAAAATATACCAAAATAACAGGTATATCTTTTATTACTTTTATCATCTTTAAATGCATCATTATGATTGGTGAGGTATTTAAAATTTGTCATTTTAGTGAATGGACAAACAAAAACATGGAATATAAATTTTTCAAAATTTGATGTTTGATTTTTTAATTTTGTAGATGGAAAAAGTGGAAGCAGATCTAACTAGATCCAAGTCTCTTCGTGAGAAACAATCAAAGGAGTTTTTATGGCAGATGGAGGATGTCAAGCAAAGATATGAACAGCAGGTAGGTCCTTCATTTTGGTGATGCCATTTAATTCTTAAGGCACGTATAAACTCTTCTAAATACCTCTTTATATCATAAAATCGCTGTACATGAAAATATTACTAGAACATTATTACCAATGTATATGAAATATTTAAAATATTTGTTTCAATGAAATCCAGAAACATTTTCAGCCTAAGTGTTAATAAAAATTCAAATTAGAATTGACAGTGTACCATCGAAAGTTGGCAAAAGTTTAGAAAAATTGGTCTTTTCATAAGTTGCTAGTGGCATTATAAATTGTGCAGCCTTTTGGGAAGGATTTTGGTTGTACCCTCCAAGAGTTATAAGAAATGTTCACACCTTCTGGCCCAGTTATCCTCAACCTTGAAAATCAGACAGAAGTATTTAAACAATGATGTTAATTATTTGTCAGATGATGGAATCATGGATGATTTTTTTCTATACCTCCCACTTTCCATAGTGTGACAGCGTCAGCTCTTTTAGTGTGACAGTCGCTTTTTAGTGTACAGATACATGCAGATAAATTTGTTTGAAAGAATGTTAAGCTTCAAAGGCTTTTCTCAGAATGATAAACTTAAAAATCTACCAAACTTTTGTCTTTTATAGTCTTGCTCAAAAATAATTAATAAGGAAAATCAATTCCTTAAATAATTTCTACTATTAATAGAAATTAGACCCTATTGCCTCAATTTTTCTGTATTTAATTTTCATGAGAAAGAGATAAATGATATAAATGTTACACAAATGTATAACAGGAATTTAAAAAACCCACCCTGGGATCGCTCAGGTCAGTGCAGAGTGCACCCATTTTTATCCTTCCTATGTCCGGAGGCCTATGCATTCGAATCGATGTTGAGAATGAAGACTCCAGGCAGAAACTAACTCAGAAGACATAAGGCAGGAGTGTGAGCTAGTAGATTTTAGAAAAATATTTGTCCATATGATAATATACAAAACTTAAAAACTTTTTTTTAGCAGAAAATTCTGTTAACTGCAACAGTATTCCCCAATGTTAAGGTTTGTTTTATTTTTACTGTGAAAGTTTATCAGGAGAAAGGATAGGCCTGTGGTAGTGGTCCCTACAAGCCAGCACACATTCTTTAAAAATGAAGCTGATTAGTGTCCAGCTGATGTGGCTCAGTGGTTGGGCGTTGACCTATGAACCAGAAGGTCATGGTTTGATTCCTGGTCAGGGCATATGCCCAGGTTGCGGGCTCAATTCCCAGTAGGGGGCGTATAGGGGGCAGCTTATCAATTATTCTCTCTTATCATTGATGTTTCTATCTCTCACTCTCCTTTCCTCTCTGAAATAATAAAAAAATATGTATCTTTAAAATGAAGCCAATTAAGCTCATTTCCTTCTTTGATCAGGGGGCCAGGCTGATGGAAGGGGAAAGAGGAGTAGATGTACTATATCTGGATCTCACTGAGCCACCTGACAAGGTCCTTCATGAAGGAAATATAGGAATAGGGTTTAGATGTTGGTACATGCCTGTGGTTATGTGTGTTTGAAGGGCCATCTCTGAATGACTAGTATCCACTTGAGGTGGGATTTCTACATGTGTCAGTCACTGGATGATGACACAGAAGTAGTTTCCTTCTTGGAGTTTAAACAGCTGAAATTAAGAAGATGAAATTTATTGGGGTTGAATGTAAAATCCCATGCTTCAGTTTAGAAGATCATCTGCAGAAAGTATGTGGAGGGGAAGGTGTAAGGGATGTGAGTGGTGTAAGGTGGGGGTGACAAAGAAGACAAACACCTGGGACAATGGGATAAAAGAGGTGAGAGACATGATGTCCAGGATATTAGTTATATACTAGTGACCTGGTGCACAGATTCATGCACATTGAAAGGAAATTAATTAGAAGGTGGCTAGTGGGGCAGGACTGGGCAAGGCAGGCCGGACACGCCCTGGAGCCAACCTCCCATAGTCCCTCTTGGCCGGCTGCACCTGGGGTGAGCTGTGGCTTGAAGGGCGTCTGTGGAGTGAGCGGGGTCCCTCTGGCAGGTGGGGTCTCTCAGCCTGGCCAGCAGGGAACGGGCCGAAACTGGCTCTCTGACATCCCCCGAGGGGTCCTGGAGTGCGAGAGGGCACTCTGCAAAGTTGCTGTCGTAGAGGGTGTGGAATGCAAACGCAAGTGTGCAGTAAACCAGATTGGGGGCCGACAATGTCCCAGCAACAACATAACCCATGGCTGAAGGTGGAATTGCATGGCCCTGCAAGGAATCGGGCTCCCTCCTCTCTGGTTTCGGGGTACATCACCTGAGAACTGCTGCAGCCAAGTCACTGCAGCTCAGCAGCTCCTGCATTTAGTGTCTTCCCCCTGGTGGTCATTGTGTGTCATAGCTACCAGTCGGATGAACACTTAGCATATTAGCCTTTTATATATCAGGTCGTATGAAGAAGAAATCAGTTCTGGTTGTCCATTTCACATAGGACACTGACTCAGGCATGTTCAAAGGATTGCTCCACCGTCTAGAAAGGTTTGGAACTATGCCAGGGGAAAATTTAAAGGAATAGGATATTTAGCCAAGAGAAGACGAGACTAAGGAGAATTGCATATTTGTTTTTAAATTCAAGTCTGTAATTGAGGAAGTGTTACATTTGGGCTGTGAATAATAATCCTAACAGCTAACAGTCAGTAGAACCTTCCTTATCTGGGCCAGGTACCATTTCTACATGCTCTCTACGACCTGAGCACTTCCCATCGCACAGTAGTCTGTGGAGCAGGTGCCGCTATCTATTGTCTCCATATTCTAGTTGTAGAAACTGGAGCACATCCGGTTAGTAACCAGCCCAGGGTCCCGCACAATAAATAGATGATGGAATCTGAACCTGAACCTGAACCAGGCTTTTCATCTTCACTCATGCGTCTAGGAAACAGGCTGAGCCGGTGTATAGATGGACTGTGAGGAGTATTTCTAGCGATTCTTTCCTAAGAACCACTCAAGTGGAGTTATTTGGCCCATGAGCAAGTAGGTTTCCCCACCTGAGTGTGGAAGTAGCAGTCGGAGTGTTGTGGAGGGATGCACACATTGAAGGGGACGTCCTATGCCAAGGTCAACAACGTTCACATTCTGGGCCTTTGCCTGACCAGACCTCAGCCCCTGTGCATGTCTGACAGATGCAGACATCGCTCATTCCGCCACCGACTCCCTACTTGCCCCCTTTCCAGGTGGACTGTCTTATCTCCGGGCTTCCCATGACCTTCTCAGCTGCCGGTCAAGTGCACGTGTGACCACTTTTCTGTTATCTGGTCTTCCTTTTCTCTAAAATATGAAAATCTGAAGTGGTCAAATCTTAAATGGTCATAGCATTTCCCACTGCAGGGGTATTGAGATGCCGATCCCCCAAGCTTCTCATATGGGCGCTGGTCCCTGGGGCGGTGAGCCAGTGCCCAGTGATGTGAAGCTGCATTCCTTTCCTGGAGGGTGGCATTCACATGATTATTTGTGGGAAAGCAAATAGTTTTACTATTGAGGTAACATTCTTTTTAAAACAAACATAGACTTTCCTGTTTTGTAAAATGCAAAGTTCTCATGAATTTTTCAGATAAAATAGGGCATTTCAAAGAAACTTCCAGCTTGCCCTCAGATCCCCCAGGGGGGTACCATTCATTTTCACCGCTGCTAGGGGTGCTTTGGTGGAAAAGTTTTAGAAGCACTCATCCGGTTTTATCCTCACATTTTATGAGGAAATTGACATCCAGAGAAATGAATGACTTGTGCCTTCTGGGCCTACGTTTCTTTATTCAGTTTTAATTTTTGTGCCCCTCCCCTATAGAAAGCATCATGCCAGGAATTATAATGAAGTGAAAAAAGCAAAGTGGTATTTAAAAATATTTTAGCCAAAATGCAGGCATAAAGTGTGCAGATGTGTAGAGAAAAACATCAAACACATGGGATAAACACTCACATAAATATCCTGTAAAGCCCAAGCTTTCATCAAGATTTCCTGTTTCTTTCCTGTATAACCCATTGGAACAAAAGGACAATTCTGATTGTCTTTTCACAAACCTCATTCACTTTGGAGACAAACAACAAAGCAGGCATGCTGGGATTTCCTGAGCCATGAAGGGTTTTTTTGTTGTTGTTGTGTGTGTGTTTTTTTGCAATTCCATCACTCTTTAATCTTAGATTTTATATATTCTTTTTTCACTACAAAGCCTTTAAAAGGAAATGTAGTTCAACAGATAAACAAGTGGTGAAATTCTACAGAATGAATAAATGTTTACTGTTGATTATAAAAAAACACTGAAGGGCCAACCCCTTACACATTACCATAAGGCAAAATAAATTAAAATATATAGATAAGACACGTTTTTACAAAAAATGTTGAACTCTGTCTAAGAGGGTATATTCTTAATTAATGAATTTTCTCAATTTGAGTGGCATGAGTGAACCATCACTAAACTGAGAGGAAAAAGCTTCTTGCCTGTCTGGTGTGGCTCAGTGGTTGAATGTCGACCTATGATCCAGGAGGTCACGGTTGAATTCCTGGTTAGGGCACATGCCAGGGTTGTGGAGGGTGTGCAGGAGGCAGCTGATCAATGATTCTCTCTCATCATTGATGTTTCTATCTCTCCCCCTCTCCCTTCCTCTCTGAAATCAATAAAAATATATTTTTTAAAAAGCTTCTTGAAGCATTTGACTATCTGAATCCTTCCTGGGTGTATATTTGAAATCTGGCAGATAAACACACAGAAAATGTAGGAATTTTTTTTAAAGTTTTAAAAGCTCAGGATAAGTATTGTCACTCGTCACCTACAGGTGTCGGGTAAGCGTTTTTGCAGTGTTAACTGGGAACGGAAACATCGTTCCTCAGCTCTCCTTCGCGCTCACTGTTGTGCTCCCAGCCTTCAGCCCTCGGTGCATCCTGAGCTTCAGAGCTTCAGCAGGGTGGGCCCTGGCAGGTGATGGTTGACTAGAAAGGAAAAGGAATGGAGAAGCAGTATATGCTGGCAGGCCCTGGTTCTATCTCATAGCAGTTAGCACAACAATATGAACTTTTAAATGAGAGAGCTTACATGACTAAAGCGAACTGTTGACTGACAGGTTGCATGCATGGCTCTTTGTGTTGCAGCAAATATCTAACTCTAGAGCCACGTGGCCACCCACAGATGACAAATTCTATTTCTACTCTTGACACACTGCCGACTTTTTACTTTTTACTTTTTGTGTGTGTGCCTGTTTCTATGAAGAAGTTGTTCTGAACATCAGACCATACTGTGGTATTTTCTGTGCTAAGTTGTACTTTTCCTCTGACTCCAAGATCTCAAAGCAAATTGTCCATAAGTTTATCTTTAATGGAGTCCTTATCTCGCATGAAATGTAATATTGCATATTATTGCAATAAAAAAAATATGCCAACATGTAAGGCCACAAAACCAGTAGTGAAATGCTGCTAACTTTGCAGTGGACTCTGTCCCATTGGAGCTAAATTTCTGGAGTTCTGGAGAATTTGGTAACTTATTTTGACATTTCAAAAGTGCTGTTTTGTAAATGCAGATGGGAAACTGCTCAGAGACATGACCTGATGATCTAAGTTATATTCTTACATGGAAAAGCGGGGTGGATGTGATGCACTTGTCTTTGAGTATGGATCTTAATGAACTATGTAAAAGTAGTACTAAATTTCACAAGAAGCAAAATTTGTTCACCGGGAGCCCTTGAATGGGAGGTGGGATGATGTGGAAGTATTACCTGGCAAACCCTATAGACAAGCCCTTATCTTTCAATGGCTAACACTTTAAAGCAAAGTGCCCTTGAACTGTCATTAGTCTGATGTACGTAATTGTTCACAATATTGAACTGACCTTCATCTCTTCTTTAAATATGAAACACGTTTACAATAGTTTGTGATTTCACTGGGAAGTGATCTTTTCTACTACTATAGTCATATTGATCCAAAGTGGCAATACCAGAACTGGCTTGGCATAGTATTGAGGAAGAGCTCAAAATTCTCATGAAAATGAGAATATTAGAATGATTTTTTTTTACTTTGGACCAGGAGGGCCTAGACAATACCTCCACGAAGGTGCTGAGGAATGTACTCACAGTGGGGACACCAGTATCATTGAATAACTGTGTGCTGGATTCCTCTGTATGCGAGGGCCATGTGTTTGAAGGGAGCTGTTGCCATTTGACACTGTAACCTCATACAATAAAGAAAGTAAAACTTAAACCAAAAAAATCTTATAAAGCATCATTTCAGAAATTTCTGTCAGAGAGATAAAAGGATAATTTTTTAGAAACAGGAGCATGCTGTATTTGCCACTTATTAAAATATTTTTTATGTGAAAGTTTAAGAAACAAAGGGAGTTAAAGGAATTTCTGAAATTTACAAAATGTTTCTTTATCGTATAAGAAATTATATCTTAGAACAGTAAGAAATAAAGATTAAAAATATATTGAGGTTAGAGTCATTTTCAGATTTTATGGCTCAATTTTAAGAACATTAATTCACTCTGTACTATCTACACTAATAAAAGAGAAACATGCAAATTAACCATCACTCTGTCACTCCGCCACTCTGCTACACCCACCAGCCAATCAGAGCGACTATGCAAATTAACCCAACAAAGATGGTGGTTAATTTGCATACGCAGGTGCAGAGTGAAGACCGAAGACGACTGAAGATGGCGGCGGCCACGGAGCTGGAGTGAGCAGGAGGCTTGGGTTGCTCCCAGCGACGGAGGAAGCCAAGCTTCCCACCCGCCCTGGGCTCCGCTCAAGGAGGATCTGGGGGCCTTGGCTCTGCTCAAGGAGTGGCTGGAGGCCTGGGTCACCAGGGGAAACCCAGGCTTCCAGTCCGCCCTGGGCTCCACTCGAAGAGCGGGGGGGAAAAGAAAGGAGCCCTAACCGGTTTGGCTCAGTGGATAGAGTGTCAGCCTGCAGACTCAAGGGTCACAGGTTCGATTCTGGTCAAGGGCATGTACCTTGGTTGCAGGCACATCCCCAGTAGGGAGTGTGCAGGAGGCAGCTGATCGATGTTTCTCTCTCATTGATGTTTCTAACTCTCTGTCCCTCTCCCTTCCTCTCTGTAAAATCAATAAAATATATATAAAAAAAGGAGGGGCTGGGAGCAGCCAGAGCAGAGAAGCCAAGCCTCGCTGCTGTGGCTGGATCAAAGGCCTGGGTCCCGGGTGCCAGAGGAAAACTGGTGCCGGCAGCCAGGGGAAGGAAGGCCTGTTGCACGAATCTTCGTGCAATGGGCCACTAGTCTATAATAATAAAAGCATAATATGCTAATTAGACCCCAAGCTGGGGCTGTGAGGGAAGCCTGGGTCCCGGGTGCCTGCTGGAGGCCAGAGGGAAACCCGGGTCTTGGGTGCCAGAGGGAAGCCGGTGCTGGCAGCAGGGGAAGGAAGGCCTACTCTTGCATGAAATCTGTGCATCGCTCCTCTAGTAAAAAATAAAATTATCGTGCTTACACTTCCACTCCTACCACTCTATCTTGTCAGTTAAAGTATTATTTATATATAACAGAAATTTGTAGCATTTATATTTTGGTCTAAAACCATGATCTCACAGTTACATAGAGGTAATTTTTAAAGTTAAATCAATTATATATCCACCACCAGGACTTTTAGCACAGCTTCTTTCATATCTGAGTCCTTTATTTTGATACACCTATTAACTAATGAGACATCATCATTAAATAGAGTTTTTTCAGGAAGGGCATATATTTGTTGTATTCACTGCATTTTTGTATGCTTGAGAATCACTATATTTTTGAAGGATAGTTTGGCTGGGAATAAAAGTCTCTGGTCATCTTTCTTTCCATAAAGTTTTGTACACGTTGCTCCACTTTCTTGTGGCAACTAATTGTTCTTAATACAGATTCTTTGTTTACCTCCTGGTTGTCCGAATTTCCTCAGGTGTTTTTATTTTTGTGTGTGAGGTTGTTTTTGTTTGTTTGCTTGTTTTTTTAGTAGTTTGGGTTTTATAGTCTGAGTTTTTCCATGCTTGAGTTAGTTATAATATTTTTCAGCCATTCTTTTTCTCAATCTGACTTGGTATATCAGTACATCGTACTTCTTTGATACACACATTCATCTCTTCATTTATTTCAGAGAAGTTTTTTGACATATCTATGTATACATGGATTTCCTTTTTCTATTTTCTCTCTATATAATCTTCTGTCTGTCTCCTTCATGGGCTTTTACTATGATTAGCTCAAGTCTTTGGTCCGAGTCAGTGATTAGATTTTCAGCCACGTTTATTCAGAACTAGAGGCCTGGTGCACGAAATTCGTGAACTGGTAGGGTCCCTAGGCCTGGCTGGCAATCAGGGCCTTTTGGGGTCTGCTGGCTACTTGCCGGGGCCTTCCTTCTGGCTTCCGGCTGCCAGCCTTCCTTTGTTCTGCACCGCCCCTGGTGGTCAGTGTGCATCATAGCAAGCAATTGAACTGCTGGTCTTTTGGTCGAACTCCCAAGGGGACACTTTGCATATTAGCCTTTTATATATATAGATATTGTTGTTTTTACTTTAGAATTAATTTTGTGATGGAGTTATTTTAATCCTTGGTTTGTTGTTTTATCTTTTTATCTTAGAGTTCTCTTTCATCGTACTCATGTTCTTAGTAAGTTATCCTATTACTCTAATTGTTTCTGATTTTTAAAGTATGTGTTTCTCCCTTCCTCCTCCTTTCTTTCCTCCTCCTTTTTAGCTCAGTTCATTTTTTCCCCCTGATATAATAAATTTATAGTTGTTTAGACACTTTTTTCCTTCATCTTGCTTGTGCTTAATATGGGTAGCTCTATCCAAATCTACTACTTGTTCTGTTATAATGTGCATGAATTCTCTTTGATTCCTTTTCTGTCTCTATTTTCAGTCACAGTTTGAGGCCATAGGTATTTTGTTGCATTTACTTCTCTATAGTTTGAGATTATGAAAGGATAGAGGAGGAGAACTTGGTTGGAGCTTTGAGCAACTTTTGTTAGAGAAAATGAGACCTGTTCTTTTAACATTTTATTAATGTCATACACCAGGTTTTGTGCTTTGTATTGGAGGATTTTTTCTTTTCTTATGGGAACTTTGAAGCTGATGATTCTATCAGAAAGAATAAGCCCCAGTTTTTCACTTTCCTAGCTTAATTCATTTCTTTCAATCAGCCATTTCTACCCCATGCAATTACCCTCCTATTCTCCACCAGGGCACATACATGGGTATTATTTTGCAACAGGGAAAGGGAATGATTGATGTTTAGTCTATTTCTCTACAAAACTGGGGTATTAAAGAATATTCCCCAGCATTATTTCAGCTTAGCAGCTCTACCTCTGGGGGATGGAGACAAAATAGTAGATCTCACCAAACCATGTCAGAACCTTCTCTTTCCTTTCTTAACCAATACCTTCTGAAATTTATGGCAAAGGTGATATTCATGATATTCCTCTTTCCTTGTTTGACTGCTGTCAGTGAGTGTTCTTTTGTGTGTGTGTGTGTGTGTGTGTGTGTGTGTGTGTGTGTGTGTGTGTGTGTTTTTAACATTTGTTTTTCTTTTTACAGTTTTCAGCTTTTCCTGCTATCTGTACCCAGGAGTTCCAGTGCCAGGCATGTGCAGTATGAGGCATAGGTTGCCTTGGACCACAGTTATTCCCCTAGTGCTAAAACCAGTCCAGCAGCAGCTGAGTGACCAGCTGTCAGTGTTATAGGGAAGATTCCTGATTAAGATTAATGTTGTAGCCCAGCCTGTGTTGTTCAGGAGTTGAGCATCGACCTAGGAACCAGGAGGTTATGATTCAATTCTTGGTGAGGGCACATGCCTGGGTTGCGGACTTGATCCCCTGTGTGGGGTATGCAGGAGGCAGCCAATCAGTGATTCTCTGTCATCATTGATGTTTCTATCTCTTTTTCCTTCTCCCTTCCTCTCTGAAATCAATAAAAAATGTTTAAAAAAGATGACTGTTGTACTAGGTAGCCTCTAAATCACTCCAAACTCTTCAACTTTTATATTTACATTCACTAGGGCTTTACCCCTTTATACCAAGGCTTGTAGAATACAGATTTTATCATTTAGTTACATATGAGGTTATTTTAGGTAGTATTTTGCACCATAATTTCTCCTTTTTAATGTGTTAGGTGCATTCTGGAACTTCTGTAATTTGTTTCTGGTTTTAGAATTTCCGACATTGAGGTGTATCATTGGGATGTGTTGGTCTATGTGTTGTGTACTAAGAATTAATGACTTATTTTATCCCCTTTGTCTTTTTCTTTATAAGATTATTAAAAGGCATTCAGGTTGTATTTGCTAGTGCTAATTTATTGTAAAACAGCTACCAGGACTTAAATATATATTCCAAGCCCCCCAGCAGCTTGGATATCTAGCAGTTCCCACTTGGTCTTTCTCTGGGCCTGGAATGTGCTCCTGCCGTTGGCACTCCCGGGAAGCCTTCGTTGGAGTGGGAACATCATCATCATCAGACTGCAGAATGATTTAGTCTGGGATAGAGAGCTGTGCTTGCAGGGATTTCAGAACTCCAACACTTTACTCTTGAACCTCGCTTTCAGAGTGTGTGATGGGTTCCATAGTAGATGGAGCAGGACCCTTATCCATCTTCTATTTTGACCTACAAAAAGGGCAATTACATGTGAGTCGACCTAGTAGTTTCTAGACAATAAAGCCATTTTCTCACCCAAACCCCAACCACCACGCCATCAAGCTCAGTAACTCAAGGGACTGCCAGATGCTAGCAGATGCTTGCAAGTGAGGGCTGATCACTTTCCTTGTCCCTGGAAGACATGCCAGTCTGTTTTAGTACCTGTAGAGTGTGCACTACACATATAATTACCTGGTCCACAGCTCAGTGCTTTTGGATTAGGGAACTTGAAGCTTTTCCTCCTGTATTACATGGATATCTTTAGCCAGCATTCATTAAGCAGGTTCCTTGGTGATGGTGCGTCATATTTCCCCTGTAGTACATGTTATAGATTTTGGACCACCTTGACTTAGAGACCACATTGACCACTCAACATTCATCCTTGTGGATGCTGTATACTTTTACATCCTCTACATTTTCCGTGATTTACCACCTCCTGGTCACCACTAACTCCATTGGAAATTGTAAGGAGGTCCAAGGTAAGGAGGATATGCTACTTTCTGTTTACCCTTCAGATGTGCCCATAAGTAAAGGACCAAACTGGAAAATCCAAGAATCCTTTTACCATTTTCTTACCTGAAAGGGGCTAGGAACAAGTGAAACCTTGAATTTAATCATAGATCCACCTTCATCATGGCATTTGTGGTTATAAATCTATCATCAAAATGTTTCCAGAACATTAGGGTTTTTCTCCTGGACTCTGCCAGTTATCAGAAGACACACCTGTCAGAGGATACTGACAGTGAAGAAACCTAGGCAAAGATCAGAAAGGGTTCATAACATCTAGAAGTTGACCAAGCAGTGTTGGATCAAGCAGGCCAGCCTGACTATTTCACTTTAAAAGACTCCAGCAACTTTGAGATTTATTCATTAGCATCCCTGAGCAACATGTCATAACAAAATAACAAACAAATAATTTATGAACGTTTATGTTTAGGTTTGAAATTCCATTATCTATTTCATTTGCTCCTGATTTTTTAGAATGAATTCAAATTTGAATATGGGCAGGATCATTGATCAGTCTATCAGAAAGAACTCTAAATGACTCAGAAAGTTACTCTGAAAATGCATTATTCCCAGAGCCTGGAGCAAGGTGGCACCATTACTAACAACCTCACAGTGATTTCTGGTCATGTGTCTTTTCTTGGGGGAAAAAATTCTTCTGCCTTAATTATAGGTCAATTGTTACTTTTCCCTAGAGTATTGTAAAATGTTTTGCTATCAATTTTAAATCATATCCATTCTCATGGTTTTTCTGAGGCGTTTGAGATCTCAGTGGAACTTTCCACCTCCTTCTATTTCCTTTCAGTGTATTACATACTTAAATGATTTTCAGTAAAATTTATAATTTTGTTATAATGATGCTTGATAACATAATGCTGAGTAAAAATAATGTCCAAGAACTAAAAATATCCTAACTCCATAATTCATACACTTGGCTGCCTGAAAAAAGTACAGTAATATAAATACCTTTTTAAATTCTCTCTTTTGTTGTGATTAATATTGTAGTTGTATGAACCATAGGATAAAACATGTCAATTTATTTTATTTTTTACATATTTTTATTGATTTCAGAGAGGCAGGGAGAGGGAGATAGAAACATCAATGATGAGAGAGAATCATTGATTGGCTGCCTCCTGCATGCCTCACACTGGGGATCGAGTCCGTAACCTGGGCATGTGCCCTTGACCGGAATCAAACCCGGGACCCTTCAGTCTTCAGGCCAATGCTATATCCACTGAGTAAAACCAGCTAGGGCTCAATTTATTTTAAATAATCAAGGAAACATTTCTTTACAACTTGATAATAGTGTTTAAGGAAAAAAGTGCCAGAAGTAGAATAATACTGAAGATTCCTACATTTTAAATAAACAAAAATTCACTAGAATGCATCTTTATTCTCAGATAAAAAATAAATTTTTTTATATTTTATACATTGTTTTGTTCTGATAAGTGTATATATTCAAGAATTTGAATACTGTTATTTCTTCTAAATAGCATAATTTATGAGTGGTCAGAAATTTATGGTTGATTTTTCAGTTCTCTAAGAAAGATCATTATCAGAAAAAAATTTGAAACCTGTTGTTTAAATTAAAAGCAAATTTAATTTGTGTTTTGAGTCTTAATTTGCAAGTAGAGGATGAGACTTCTAAATCTTAAAGGAAAATAACTTCTGAAATTGAGTGCAGCATGCGTGCCTGGAGAAATGAATGCTATAGCTTTAAGATATGGTAGTCTGGTGATTCATTGCACGAAACAAGATCGGTTTGGAGCAGGCTCCTACTGTTAGCTTTTTGAAGATGGATTCTCACGCCGAAAATAACACAACATATTCTAGATAACAGCAGTTTTTTCCACTGAAATCCACCAAAACTGAAGAAAAATCCAAGTGACTGTTCTTAGCAGCTGTGTGGCCTGGAGTTCACTGGGGAAGCTGGCTTCCTGCAGTCCCCTATTCATCACCTGCTTCAAAGACAGCCTGGCTGGCTATAGTTTGCAGGCCAGGTAGGGTGCCATTGTGCACAGTCTGGGAGGATTAGTATCAAAGCTGCGGCAACCAGGCCCTTGGTCTCCGGCTGCCATTCAGTCTTGCAGGGAGAGGCTCAGACTGGCCAAGGTCACAGTCTCCAGTGTGGAGTGGACTGGGAAAGGATCCTGAGAATAGAATGCTTTTTATGAAATCATGGCGCAAGCTTGCAGCACAGCAGGTGCCCTTCTGGAACACATAACATCTGTTTATGTTGGTATACCGTAGCTGACAATGAGATAATAGAGCTTTGAAATTTATCATTTTATTTTTAAAAAGACAACTGTATATGCAATAATCCAGATGCGTATTTAGCTCCGATCTTTTATTTAAAAATCATAAAGAAAACGGACCGATTTAATTGCTGCTCATACGCTTATATATTTAAGCAAAAAGCAAAGCATACGGACTATTAACCATTTATAACCATTGCTGATCAGTAATACCCAAATTCATGGGGAGGAAATACCTAGCATTCAACATAATTTTTTTTTCAATATTCAGGCATTTGTGTCAACAGATTGCAGAAGGATTTACTGAATATGACCAACTGTCTTGAATATTAGGAGATTTGGGTAAACCTTCCCCACTCCCCCCCCCCCAAAAATGAGAGTGTTCAAGGGTGAGGTAATAATGACGCAAAAATAAAATTTTGAACTTGGTCAAATTAGGGAAAAATTAAGCTGTCCATGAGTTGTCATGACGACAAGGATGTTCTGTTGATGAACTGTCCTCCTCATTGTCCAATCAGATAGTAGAGCTGAAGCTGGAGCATGAACAGGAGAAGACGCACCTATTACAGCAGCATAACGCAGAGAAGGATAGCCTAGTCCGAGACCATGAACGGGACATTGAAAACCTGGAAAAACAGCTTCGCGCTGCCAATATGGAGCACGAAAATCAAATTCAAGAGTTCAAGAAACGAGATTCACAGGTAATTACCAATAATATTTGATAAAACGGGCATCTTTTTAAAAAGTCATCAGCGTTTCATATTTTCTTATTATTCTTGTTGACGCACGCTGTTTGATCATTTGCAAAACTGACATATAAATGTGATTTTTTTTTTGTTTTCTTCCCTCCACCCCCCCCCCTCTTGTTTTAAGGATGAATAAGGCTTTAACTACAGAAACCACAGGTAGCCAGATTAAAAATCCCATGGTGTGCTATAACTTGGCCTCTTTTTTTATAATCTTGTTTCAGTTCCTTTCATGATGGATTTTTTAAAGGTATCTGCCCCTTACCCCTCCCCTCAGCCTTAGCAAATCCCTATGAAATATATCAGCCTCACTCCTTGCTTTTTGTTTTAATCTCTGTAGGTAATCAAGCAGCTGTTTTAATATTTGCTTTTGCTCCCTAGTGTTGCTTTTTCCCCCCATTAGACTCTATATTTGATTAGATCACTCAGATGGTAATTGATAAAAATGACTCCAGTGAAAGGCTATTTCCCATCAGGTCTGTTGCTTTTTCCTTCGTGCACATACACATGCCTCCTAGCCTCCATCTCTGTCGTCCCTGTTGGAAGCCATTTGGCAGAATAACCCCCAGCTGTGGTAGCATTTGACTCTTCAAACTTACGGATGAAATGTGCACTGTCAGCATGAAAAATTATCTTTATAAATTTCAGATGAAAAAAATTCTTACTGAGCGTGTATCTTTGTAGTGCAATACATTCTATAGGGTATACAGGGTGGGGCAAAAGTAGGTTTACAGTAGTTTCTATGGGAAATAACACAGTAATTAATAAATAATAATATAGGAATAAACTGTGTTTTGTGTACTCATAACTAGAAACCTACTTGTGCCCCACCCTGTATATAATCAAAGGCCTTTAGTGTATCCTCTTGAGGTGATTGCTATGAAATTTTATTGAAGAGAAATTGATAACAATAAAGAGATCATTTTATTTTCTAATACAACCATATAATATACTAAGCTGAAATAGCTCTTTTCCCATTAAAATCTAACCATATTATCCATACCACACATAAGCTTCTTCCTAGTTATTCTTCCTCCCCAAATAATATAATTTTTGAACAATGAAGTAAACCTTCCATTTGTTTTAATATGTGTTTATACAAATTTATAATTATCTAAACATGAAAATACAACTGATTAAACATGTTAATTTCTTGAATGGAGGGTGGGAGGCAGTAAAGCAAAGAATGGGAGTTATTGGTTATTTTTCATTTGACCTTGAGTCTTTTACTTTCGGATAATGACTGGGCAATATAGATATACTCAGCACAGCCTTTTTTGTGTGTCAATAATCTACATTTACATGAAAATTATTTTCAACTTGTTTTATGGGGTTTGCTAACTAAGTATGTAGTCATTATAGTAGCCAGAGTACGAGAATAGTCAGGCAGTTCCTAGGAAATCAATGGGTATTATATTTCTGCCACCAGCCAATTACAGCTATGCTGATATTTTTATTGTTAGCCGTACAATTTGTTAAGAATATTTTCAAAATTCATTTCTCCTTCAGAGATGATACTAAATCTACCATTGTCTTGTGTGATGTTAGAGTTGTGAGTCAGTGTGGTGCCTGTGTGCCAAGTAAAATTGAATAATTGATACAATAAAATCCATTAATTTATATCATTTACTAGTATTTTAGTGGTGTTGTAGAAAGCCAACACAAGTGGCAGCCAAATTTAGTGGAAATCTTTGTGACTTTGGCATGTGTCGTATCTGCCATGTATAGGGTGCGGTCCATCCAATGGTAACAAAAGGGAAATTTTAGAATTGTCCCGTATAATTAAGGGACAGTACAATAAGGTTATTAATTGAATTTCTTCTAATTGAAATATTAAGTATGAGGACCATGTGACTTCTTCAAATACTATATTATACGTAGGATTATGTTTCTCATATTTTGCGTCTTTCTTGAAACAATTGGAATTGCTGTCCTGGGAATGCTAAGAAGCAATGGAAACGGGCTAAATGCATTCTTGATCAAAATGAAAAGGATTACTATATAATATAAGTTACATAATTAGTTAATTTTAGAGAATATGTTTTTTAAAAACTTTACCAATGTTATATTTTTAAAAATCTTATCATATATGCCAAAGTGATAATGCTTTGCAATTATTTTTGGTTATTCTTTGAGGCTATTGTTTCAAAGTTTCCTTCAGATAAGTCCTAAATTTCCCAAATATATCTTGTCATGATTGTGCTCTAAATAATCTCATGTATAATGCCTTTTCAGTCCTGAATTCCATTCCTAGATCTCAAAAAGACAAAGTGGGCATATATTTTTTAAAATAGATCTTTTTTCAAGTCACTATTTTGTGGTTTGATGCAGAACAAACACAGGTGTCTTAAATATTGGATTGTCTGATTTTTAATTTTAGTTCCAGAGAGATTTGATTTTCAGTTCACGTTTGGCTGCTTCCGTTAACAATGGAGGCCATTTTGTAGAAAGGACTAGTTGAAATACTGAACCACAGAGGACCCGTGGAATAGCTACCTGGATACTATGGCTTTGTTTGCTGCTTTTCTCCCATCAGATTGTTGAGTATATACAGTATATGAAAAATTGTATACTAAATATATGGTATACTTTTGGCCTTTCTAAAGGTTTGATATATTGCATATTGATAATCAAATCATTATTATAAAGTATAGTTACCTACCATAAGGTGAATCATATATATCAACTAAGAAGTACTTTTTGGTGAATACACTATATATAGGTTGGTTGTTATTCAAGTAATTTCTGTTATAAAGAAATGATAAGATATAATAATGCAACTAAGGGCAATTAACCATTCCCTTCATTTTATTTGGTGCATTTAGCTAATTATTCTATGCATATATTATATTTATCTCATATACCTTGATTTTCACTGCTGTGATTTGCTGAAATGCACATTAATTTACCACCCTCATGTTTAGTCTGATATCTACTTAAGGTCATAATGTTTAAGAAAAAGCATCTAGATTAGTAGATTTCAACACAGAAATTTACAACGTCAGTTTCTCATCTGTCAGATCCCTCTTTTTGAAATTATTTTGAAGAAGTATTGGATTGATCCAATCATGTTTTTAATACAAAGAGAACTTATTTTTTTGTTAAGATTCTTCTAGGAAACTTCTAACATGATAGTTCTGCATGTAATTCTTGCTTTGCTACTGAACTGCAATGTAATAAAAGAATTTCTACAATTTACCCCTTTGAATTAGAAGAAAAACAGAACATAGGTTCCTTGATCCCTTCATTGTTCTTTTAGGACCCTGAACCATTTAGAGAATGCTTGATCTTTTATGTTTGTTGCTAAAGTGTCTGAGACTGTTACAGAGAACCTTTGTGATTCGCCCCAGAGGTGGTGTCACCATCTTAGGACAGCTGTCTATGAGGTACAGACAAATCGAGGAGTTAGGGGACCACAGCTGCCACTGTGAACCACCATCAGTATAATGCAGATGAGGTACAACAGACTTGAAGGTTATAGTGACATCTGAATATATAGATTTTGTATCTAATAAAAGGGGTCCTGCCAGACATTGGCATCTCAATGCCTTTGTGGATTCCCTAAATTGAGAATTATGATTCTAAGAGGAACAACTTTTACAAAATAGTGAACAGATCACCTTGATTTTGCCATATTGGTTCACAGTAAAGTGGCTGCACCTATTACTGATTCTAAAATGTGGTGTTTTCAGAAAAGCTTTTCTTCCTCTCTTCTACCAAAAAGTTTTTCAAAAAAGTGAAAACCATTTTAATTTTTAAAATCATATCTCAATAATATTATTTCACATGAATTTGGGAATCTGGGTACAAGATCAAAGTCTCCATTAATGAACTGAGTGTGGGTGTGTGCAGTGGATTAACACTAGCTATTATTCTTTCAAGATTGCCTAAGGATGAATCTAACAAGATGGATGTTCTGAACACTGGGCTTTTTGGGGGAAGCATTTTTCTATTGAAAATACTTGATTTTAATTTCTTTATATGCCAGCTACTTTCAAAAAGTATTTGAGAGGCAGCATTTTATGATAAATACATGCTTAGACAGGTAAAATATAATTGAAAATAATTAAGCAATAAATGATATTAACCACATCAGAAAATCCATACTTAAAAAAAATTCTTCAGTTAAGTACAAGTTTGAGCTCTTAGCTTGACTAGAAGCCATAGCAAAAAGGAAAATATGATGAATTGTGTGATTCTAATTATCTACTGAAAAAAATCATACCAGTTCATGTTTTTCTTTTCCTAGCTCTCAATTTAGAGAGAAATTTTTGATATGGGACTTAAAATAAAGGACACTGACTAATATAACTGATTATGTTCTCTATGTGTTAAAACATTTGGAAATAAAACCTGGTAGGATAACCTTAGGTTCTTTAATTACTTTCAAAAATATAATTATTAGGTTTTATTTTTATATGCCAAGCTTTTACTTTAATTTATTGAGAATTCAGTTATTCTCAACATCAAACAACAGCTACTTTGAAAGATCCAATTTTGTAGATACTTAAATCAAAAGAAAGCATATTTTAAGTCACAAGCCTAACAAACTCTAGCACTATTATTATGTTACTTCCAGAAACCCTTACAAAATGTCTGGAGGAAGAAAAAGCTAGGAACATGGCTGAGCTTGGAAATGGTTTAAAAGTTAATGCCCTGATGTTAATTTCCCAGTGTGTTAGTACTCTCTCTCTCTTATCTCTGATTCTCTTGTCCTCTGGATTGATAATATGGAAAACTATATGAAATAATAAAGTCAAGTGGTAATTTGGTCCAGGAGTGTAGAATATTTGTACCAGTACTGAAATGGTTCACATCCTACCTACATAACCAAAACAGTATTTCATCATCAATATTTACTCACTAATAGCATTTGTTTGGTTTTGAGGTAGTAAATATTTTTATTTCTTGGGGTCAAACTGGACTGATTGCTTGGGTAAAGCAAACTATATAAACTGTATCCCCCCTCCCACCCCCCACCCCCCACCCCCCAATGTGATGAGGCTGTTGCTGTTAGCATAGCCCTGCTTTGTGTTCCCTGCTTCTCCCTAGCGACACCACAGTCACATCAGAGTGGTTGCCTGGCCTTCCAGCTGTGCACACAGCACGCTTTGATACTCATCCCCTGGCACCCTGCGTTATTTGGAGGAGTGGAATTAAGTGGGTTTTAAGTATTAAGTGGGGTTTGCTGCAATGTACATAATTTTTCTATTTTTAATTGAATGTATTGGGGTGACATTGCTTAATAAAACCATACAGGTTTCAAGTGCACAGTTCTGTAACACATCATCTACACACTGAATCGTGTGCTCACCACCCAAAGTCTAGTCTCCTTCCGTCACCATTTATCCCCCCTTTACCCTCTTCTACCTCCCCACTCTCCGCTTTCCCTCTGGTAATCACCACCATACTGTTGTCTGGGTCTATGGGTTTGTTGTGTTTTTTGCTTAATCCCTTCACCTTTTTCATATGTTTAATGTCAGACATTAGAAGAGTTGGTGGGAAAATGTTTTGAACAATTCACTTCATTATTTCACAAATAATGGACTTGTGGTAAAACCACACATTACAATTTTTAATTTATTTTCTTTAGATGACGTTTCAGAGCATCCTCGGAGTGCATAGTATTAAGATAGCCCAAGAACTTTCTGTGTACATTTAACATATAGAGGTTTTCCTAACTAAGCCACTTTTAAAAGCCTGTGGGGGAAATATTGTTTTTCTGACATCAAAAGCAGAGGGATACAGAATTTTCCAAATAGGACCAAAGTCCTTCTCCTGTTTAGGCATAGATGCTTGGATGGGAAGATCTCATTTTATCAGTAGTGATGTGTCTAACATTACATATGAATTCAATAATATGTTTTGTATTCATATATTATTATATGTATTACTATGTATAAGAATACTATTTCTTAGCTACATAACGGAGAAAATATAGGAAGATGCCCTTTCAGGTAAAGTTTACATTTTTTGTAGGTCACCAGTTTTCTTTTTCCATTATAATTCTATAATTATTTCGATCTTATAAACACAAGATTAGCATATATACCTATAATTAAACTATTTTAAATAATTCAACTTGGTCCTCATTGTGGAGGAAATTATATTAAGTTTAAAAAGCAAAAAATAACAGGCTGAGCTCAAGAAACTGATTTCTCTAAGAATGATCCATTTGCAGAAGTATTATACAGTGTATCTTTGGTCCTGTGCATATTTTTTAAATGTGGCAGTTACCATGGAAACCACATTCTATGGCATGTGGTCCACTTTCAGATAAAGAATATTCTTTTTAAAGACAAACCTTCCAAATAACATATAAAGTATTCCCTTTGAATTAGCAACCTCATGTCAATTAATAATGCTTGCTTTAAAAATCTATCTTTTGTTCTCATTCTACTTAATAGGTTTCTTAGAAATATTAATATTGTTCTTGAAGGAGCAATAATTCAATGCTGGAGATACTGAAAATAGGGGATATAATGTGATAACTGCAGTGGTGAAAATTGGGGAGACTGCAGGGGAATACCAACCTTTGTATACACTATGTTCTGCCAGACAAGGAGCTTCTAGCTACATCTAGTGTCTAAGCATCCAGCAATAAAATAGTCAGATAAGTAATCTAAAGAGATGAGCACATCCAATTATTTTCATTTTACAGATAAAGGACCTGTGGTTCAAGGACATTCTCTTGCTCAAGGTCACAGAACTAGCAAGACAGGGGGTCTTAATCTTAATTCAGTATTCTTTATCTCACAGCCTCTCTCAAGAAAGACTGTAGAGTTTTCAGAGACTCAGACATGGCAAAAAGGAACAGGGTTCTGTGTGCATCTCTGCCTCGCATGGAGGCAGACACTGGTGCTCTTTGTTCCCCATGCTGAGATTTCCATCACAGTTTGCTTTGCTTTTGGTGATTTGCCATCCTTGGTGTTGCTGCAAAGTCATAATTGAATCATGCTGCTTGCGTTCCAGTTTTAGTAAGCAGTACCTTCTAGGACCACACTGAATTTTTACACTTATGTGTTTACAGCAGCAACAACAAGTATTTAATATGCTTCCTGTGTGCCATGCTCTCTGATAGGTTTGTTACATTGCATCATCCCATTCAATCTTACCAGTACCCTATAAGGGTTGTATTTCCCATGGAAACTCTGTTTTGACCTTCTTACATGGGTCAGAAGATGACCACATGTATTTCCAATTTATCGGAAAAAGATTCAGAAAACATAAGTAAATTGCCCAGGGTTATATAACTAGTGGCTAATGTAGCTGAGACTCAGGGCAAAGGCCCAGGCCCCATAAGCCTGCTTAAGTATGAGCTCGTTGACTCTGAATTTCATTTATTCTGCAAAAATGCCATTACATTTTCAATTTTGGGTTGTTAATACATTGCTAGATTTATAATACTGATACCCATAACGCAGACCGTATAAATCCAAATCAAGTTGCCACCAATAGTTTGAATCTTTCTCCAAAGCCATGAGCCAGGGCTAATTAAACTCTGAAGAGTTATATATTTCTTAACATTTTATTTGGAATAGAATTCTTTCCCACAGATTTCAGAATTTATAGATTGGAAAAATGAATATTTTGTTTTAAATGGATTTGCTTTATGTTTTCACATTATCCTTTACTAGAGGCACGTTGCACAGATTCGTGCACCAGTGGGGTCCCTCGGCCTGGCCTGCAGACATCCCCCGAGGGGTCCCGGGTTGCGAGAGGGCACAGGCCAGGCCAAGGGACTCCACCAGTACACGATCAGGGCAGGGGAGGGCTCCAGGGCATGTCTGGTCCATCTTGCCCAATCCCGATCAACTGGACCCCAGCAGCAAGCTAACCTACCGGTCAGAGCGTCTTCCCCTAGTGGTCAGTTCGCATCATAGTGACTGGTTGAATGGTGGAAAAAATGGTTGGACAAAAGCCTAAGTTGCTAAATGTCTGACCATTCGACTGTTCGACAATCAAGGGACCACACTGGTGCACGAATCCATGCACTGGGCCTCTAGTTATTTAAATAAGAAGGTATGTCCTGAACAAGACTAGTAATCTTTTAGGTCAATTGGGGTCTACCATACGAATCTCTATAAAAATTGCGTAGGAATTTGCATTTAGTACTGGTGAATAGGGTTTGTTGTGAATGGTTTATTATGGGTGAAGGTCTGTTATAGGCACATATTAATTTGGAATATTACATATGACCCATTTATTTTATGGAATGAATCTTTAAGTCTCAAAGACCTCAATGTCAGTATTTTCCCCCTAAAGAAGGCCATGTATTTTGTTTCATTGCATGACAACAGATAATCAAAAAACTTTCAGAAGTGAGGTCAAGTAAGTTCAAGCATAGAGACTTTCTCAGTAGTAATACAAGGAACAATTAGAAAACATGATTCTTTTAGAATCCTCAAAAACAAGTTAATGTTGATGTAAATTTGGCTTAATTGTAGAGTTATTTGAGTCAAAATGGAAAGTTTTCAGTTGAATTCATTTTTTATATAAAATACCCCAGAGATAAATCTTTATTCCACAGGCTGAATGTCAGTCCCATTGACATGAGGAAGAATCCCGTCAGTTATTTTTAGCGTATCGCTCTTGCTTCTCCTCTTCACCCTGGCCTCAGTGTAATTACTAAGAATGTTGGCAGAAATTACCTTTAAGGAAATATTGGGTGAATAACTCTCCTTCCTTGATGTCTTCGAAAAGTCGTCTTTGGCTTTCTGACTCAGCCAGTTCTCTAAGGGACATCTCTGATGTCTTTATTTGTATATTCGAGGTGATTTTTTGTGACAGAGAGGTTGAAGCCCAAGTGCAAGAAATGATTGGCCAAATGATGATATCATCCCATGTTCAAAGGGCTGGCAAATTGAAGCTTATTACACTGTCATTCTGTCTTCCATTCAGAACTAATTGGAATCATGCCTGGTTGCATGAAACTAAAGATATTTAACACCTGAGTGTTTTTCATGAGAAAAAATGACAGGGATTGATGTCAGAGAGACCTTGAACTCCTGTTTGAGGAAGAGAACGAGGCATTACATGAAAATAATAGTCTACATTACATGAAAATAATAGTCCGTTTTCAAACTACTTAACATTTGTGTGCAGAAAACATTTGAAAAATATTGTCATCAGGAGGAAACCTTTCAGTAATAAAAATTGGCCTAGTTGATACCTAAAGCATTGAAATTGGTAGATTAATGTGAACCTTGAGATAATGTTTTTCAGTTGAAACAAATATTAAAATTCAATGAAAATTATTTTTCTTGTTTGAAAAATTATTTTAAATTTCTATCTGACCTCTTGAGTAATTTGGGGTATTTGTATACTGGAGGTTGGGGAGAGATTACAAGAAATCAGAAAGAAACAATGCACAATTAGACTTGCAAGGTTTGAGAACGTGCATTATTTTTCTGGCTCATTTTGATTTGTTTTGTTTAGATGTGAAATCAAGGCCTGAACTTAGTAGTTATATTTGAAAGTGAGTTAATGAAGTAATTCCTTAGAGAATGAAGTTGGCTGAGGTATGTGGCATGGGTCTGGGGTCTCTTTCCTTGTTAGTGGGGCCTTGGCAATGCAGCATTAGTCTCGAGGTGTATGTGTGTGTGCGCATGTGTGCATATTATCACTCTGTGGTCCAGAGGAGCTTTCAGTAAACATGGAACCAATAGTCCAGCCAGGCCTAGCATCTCAAAACAAGGGAATTTTCTAGTAGAAGTACTTGAAAGTGCAGGTCTTTAAGAAGGTTAAAATTAAACTAGTGATTCATTCATCTTAAGTTTGCTCTTTAAGTCAGTATTTATTAATGAAACAAACCCCAGATCCCTAAGGTCAAGTGGAACCTTATTTATTTTGTTATTTGCAAAGATGTCATTTAATGTACAAAATGCATGTGTTCACCAAATGTTTTCTGAAAACATTTTTTGTAATGTAAATGCTATCCTCACTTGTTGGGCAAATTTTATAATGGCTCCAGATAAAATA
The DNA here is from genome assembly GCF_000147115.1 of Myotis lucifugus. Taxonomy (NCBI): domain Eukaryota; kingdom Metazoa; phylum Chordata; class Mammalia; order Chiroptera; family Vespertilionidae; genus Myotis; species Myotis lucifugus. Next base: position 2,704,440 of record NW_005871148.1, on the reverse strand, counting down.
ATGTTGGCGTGCGCAACGAGAGAAGTAGAGTGTGAGGGTTGAAAACTTTTTGTTCTTTAATTATTCAAAAATGACTGTCAAAGCTGTCTTAGATGAAAGCCATGAGTTGGGGAGGTACAGTGTGTTCTGCTCACTGTGGAAGTCAGCCCTGAGAATGCAGATGTGCAGATGCTGGTCAGACTCTGGGAAACGTGGAGACAGCACTCTTGTACTTCTCCCTCTCCAGCCTTCTCTGGCGACATGCAGTGAGCATCAAGGTCTAGTGCCATAAAGTTGGTATTTCCTAAAAAAAAAAAAATTCTCCAATTCAAAAATGAGGATTTCAATTTGAATCTCATTGTTCCATATTGATACCAACAAAATGGAACTGTGTACTTGAACATCTGTATAATTGTGACTGAATAATATATAACTCAAGTTTACTTCCACATAAGTTTTCCTATCTGTAAAACTTGGGTAGAATTCTGTATGGGGTATTGCCTAAGACATAGACTTTATTCAACTAGATTATTTATTCAATTAACACTTTTTGAGTGCTGCTTGGTGCCACGGGCCTGGGGCCAGCCACACACCTTTAGGGGGTGCTTTTCCCATCCTGGTGTGGCCCCAGAGCTGTGTAGGGCACGGCCGCTATGGCCTCACGGGAGGTTCCTGCTGTGGGGGACAGCAAAGACCAAGAGAGCTTAGTCCTCTGCCCCAAAGAAACATCCGCTTGAATTGGGGAAGACAGATGAGAGCACAGAAGAACCAAAGGAACCGAGAGCATAAAGAGGCAGTGCCGGTAGGTGGAGAAGCAGAGTGGAGATATGGGACACAGGGACAGATGATTGGGCCAGCTGGCCTCAGAGAAGGCTCTCCAAGGAAGCGCTGTCTAAGCTGGGGGGGGTAGGGGGGTAAGCCAGGAAGCCTGAGGGAACAATGGGGGCAGAGGCTCTGCAGGAGGATATACTGGGTGTGCAGGAGAAATGAGAAAGGAGGCCTGTGTGGCATGAGTGTGGCAGGTGCAGGGCAGGGAGGGCCTTTGCGGAGTTGGATTTGATTTTAAATGTGATTGAAAGACAGTTAGAGGCTTTTAGCAGTAAGGTGGCATGATCTGACTCAGATGTTTAAAAGGCCATCCTGGCTGCTGCATACCGCCCTGGATGTCTGTGTGACATACATATTTGAGTCAATGGGACCTGCTGCTGGGTTAGGTGTGGGGAGTGAGGCAGAGAAGAACTCTCTAAAGTTTGGGTTTGAGCAGCTTGATAGATGGTGGTATTAAATATGAGATGATTAGGAGGGAATTAAAGCAAAGGCAAGCATTCCGTTGTTGACAAGGCTAAGTTTGAGCTACATCTTAAACATCCAGATGGAGATGTGTCAGGCAGGCAGTTGGATATGCAGGTCAAGATTCCAGAAAAGTGAATTTGGACGTCATTGGCTCATAATTAAAGTATGGACCCAGTTACAATTACCCATTTCTTACCCAATGTGAAGACACAGATGCTGACTCGAGGTCAGGCTCCACCCGTTCCTGGCTCTGTCAACCCAAGTCACCCACTTTCTATCTCCTGTCATCATTTTCCACATCTGTAATATTCATTCATTCCTTGGGTGTAATTGGTTGAGCTCCTAATTGTGTCAGGCACTATGCTAGACCTTGGGATATTAAAAAGGGAGCAATCCCCCCTTCAGCTTAGAGGCTGTTGGGGACAGGCCTTGTGCATCTGTCATAAAGGAGGGCGATATGATTTGTATCAACAGAGAGGAAAGGAGGCCTGCCTTTACCATAGACAGGGCACATCTTACCCACATCAAAGGCCGTGCAGCATAGAAGACAGTAGCATCCCTGATCAGAAGGACAAGCTATCCAGGCCCTCAAGTCCCCACGAGGGCATCTTTTTGCCAATTATACCCTCTGAGTGGGTGGTGATTTAATCAGGCTTTTAAAGATACTTTCTTCACTGTTCTGTGGCAGGAGGGAGATCAGTACCCTCCCTTCCCCTTTCTACCCCTGGAATCTTCACCTACATGCCTGCCTGACCCACCAGATGCGTAAGGAACTGTAAAACCACCAGCATGAAGTGGACATTTGTAGTCCGTGCCTCCTCCAGTGGGCCCAGCGTCCAGGCCTTCCGCAGTTCCAGGCATTTATATAGCAAGTGCAGGAAAGTGATGAAGGTGCTTTGGTTCTGAGTGAAGACATGGCAGTCATGTGGTGTGGGGACATGGGGTCTGAGAAGGTGTTCAGAAAAGGTTGCATTAAAGGAGCTATCATATGCATTGAGTTTTAAAAAGAGTTTATATTTGCTATGCAAATTAGGCTAGGAAAAGCATTCTTAAAGGAGGAGTGGCATGCTCAGGACCTGGGGACGCTTTATACCGTGTGGAGAGGTTTGGCCCGGATGCCTTGAGCATGGTCTTCGTGTGGGGTTCATACTGTCCATCTCTGCTGCCACTTCTGCCTCTTCTCTTCTCCACCACAGTGTCCTGCTGGTGACACTGGTTGCCCCCTCGGGTCATTATTTGAAATAGGATTCTCGCAAGTAGGGCCCATTAGGACATAGAAAGAAAAAAAAACAGAACTTCTATTTATGTATGTTTGTATTAAATCTTTTAAAAATACCTGTTTGTGCAAATTTTATAAGTCACATAATGCATTAATATGGTAGTGTTACAGACTTATGCATATGCACACTGGTTGCATGCCCTGATTTTTATGATACGTGGGTCTAATAAAACGTTTAGAGATCCTAACTGTAAACAGTCAGAAGTCAGAAGGATTTTCAGCAGAGGATTGAGAACTGGAAGGCAGCGAGGCTGGAGGCGGGTGGCTGGTGAGCAGTCATCCCAGTGAGGGATGATCAGAGACTCAGTGGAGTCGCTGACAAGGAGGAGAGAGGAGACCTGGAGTCGAGGTTTGATGTGCCACCGGACACTTAGGTGTCGGTGTCACTTAGGCGAGTGGAAATACAGAACTAGAGTTCAAAAGAGGGCTCTCGCTTGGAAATAGAGATTTGAGGTCACCTGGACGGATGGTAATGGATACCAGCGGGGAAGATGAGCTCTCCTGAGGAGGGGGTAGAATGAGAATAGATGAGGCTCAGTGCCTGAGGGAAGACGGAGGACATAGAGCTGGACAGGAAGACTGAGAAAGTGGGTCAGGAGTGAGAGGAAGAGAACTAGGAGAAAGTGGTTTGCAGGAGCCAGGGGGGAAAGCAGCAATGATACCCAGCTCCTGGACTGTTGTGAGAAATGGAAATGGGCAAATAGTTTTGAATCACCCTCTAAATGTTCGTTTATTTATCTTACTATGTGAACTATGGCCACACAACCTAGACAGACTACTGCACCAAAGAACAGTCCTCAGTTGGACATGGACTTTGCAATCAGGGAGCCCATTTCAGAGATGGGAAGCCTGAGGCCCAGGTGAATGAAGCACTCGGGTGGTTTGCAGGCAATGCTGAGCCAGGCTTCCTTAGTGATGTGGGCAGGACCAGCGACCCGCCCAGGACCAGCGACCTGCCCAGCCCAGCCCCTTGGGTCCCACTGCCATCCTTGGGAGCAGTGAGGGTCAGGGGCACCCACAAAGGTTTCCTAGCTCAGCTGGAGTAGCAGCCGTCCATTGTCAAGTCACCCAAGGAGGCAAACAGAGCCAGATATTGCCTGGGCCTGTGTAAGAGCCCAGAGTGTGAAGGTCTGAGGTCAGAGGGAAAACATATCTAGTCCAGCATCAGCCACCAGGAGAAAGAAGATCACAGGGGCTCTGAAGCTGCCCCCAGAGGCCGGATTCTCAATGAGTCACCAGGCTGTGAGAAGCTCCCACTCTGAACAGTCTGCCACATGCCTGGATCCGTCAGCTACGATGCTTGAAATACCTCTAAGTCGAATTTCTCTGGACTGACACTCTCTCTTGCCTTTTCTTTATTTGCGGCATTTGCCTTGACCAGGTGACTCATGCCTGCATTTAAAAATTCGAAATAAATATGAACAATAAAATGAATTTTGGAATCAGTAATTCATGAACACTTTTAAAGTTTAAATGATTAAAGAGGTATGGTAAGAAGAACGAATGATTTCTTTTAAGATGTAACGATATCTCCAAGGATTCCTTCATTTATCTCTTGGTTCATTCTTTATCTGTTGTATATATACCTTCATGTAGCAGTCACGGTGCTAAGAAGAGGTATAAAAACACAGGACGAAGTCCTACCCTGGAAGAGTTCATAGCCTTGCCAGGCTGTTCAGCAAGTGCCAGAGCATCGCAAATGCGACCAATCATCACTGTCACCAGGCCACCTGCCCTGCCTCCCAGTCAGAAGGCTGCGTGAGCCTGAGGGCACCAGGGAAGTCTTCCTAGGAGGGGCTCTGAACATTGTTGCGGTGGAGAGGGGAACACCTGTCCTTGCCTCACATTGTGAAGTTAATTCTAATTAAATTGCCGTCATCAAGCTGAACTCCACTCCATTGAAGAAATGGGAGTTTTGATGGATGGAAGTGTGTACAGGAGAAGGATGAGGAATACTATAGGAGGATAACTTCCTGGCGGGATGCCACGGGGGAGTGGTAGTCAGAAGGCTTGGGCTGCTGGAGGTGGGGGAGGAGACAAGGAAAAGATTTAGGAAGTGCAGACAAGGAGGCAGGGAATGCTTAAGGCAACCTTCACCTTTGAAGTTGTGCCTTGGTAGTAATGCCCAAACTGTAGTCACTTAGACACAAGAGAGAAAACAGCCCCTCCCTTAGGAAAAGAAACCCCAAGATGCCCCTGTCCTCATGGAAAACTTGTGGGAAGGAGAGAGGATTGTAGTTCGGCTTGTGTAGGTCACTCACCGGTGAGGTCTGCGCTCTGGGTTGGAGGGCTCTGCTTACCCCTCCGTCTCCTTCCCAGGTTTGTTGCCTGAACCTGCTTGAGACTGATTCCCTCTCCTGCCCAGTCCCCTCTGCCGAGCTGCCTGCCTCGGTGTCCTTGTCAGACTAGCTGAGCTCTAGCTCTCAGAAGCAAACAGGTGCTGGCTTCGTCGTGGCCAGGCCGGTTGCCACCTAAGGGAGAGGGCAGTAGGCGTGAGCTATTGGACCTGGAACGGTGGGAAACTTCAACATCCCCTTCCACAAGGACGGTCATTTTCTTTCAAAGGTGATTTTGTTGTCTAGAGCAACATAAACATTTTCAACTAGGAATGAACTCGTTTTGTGTGTGTGTGTGTGTGTGTGTGTGTGTGTTGTGTTGTGTTTATTTTCAGAAAGGGACTTGAGCCCTGTGTTATGTGCTAGACTTTTTTCCCTGATTTCTGGGAAGAGGTGGGTATCATCTCAGTTTTCACAAAGGGAAGACAGACCCAGGCTGCACAGCTCTTATGTGAAAGCACTAAGATTTGACTCCAAGGCTGTCTGACTTCAAAGCCCGTGACCTCTCTCTCCCCTGCACCTCGTCGTGATATAAATGACAGGCGTACTGGTGGGGAAGCCTTTTTTTTCTTTCTTTTTTTTGCTACTACTCACCAGTGACTTGTGGTTAACATTCATGAATATTGTGAGGGTGGTTTCACAGAACAAATCAAATTGACATGTCAGAAGTGCTTAGAAGGGCAAATAGTCTGGGGATCCTCCGAGTCCCTCCCCCAGATCCTAGCGGAGCGTCCCCAGGTCCCCAGCATTGTCCACGCAGCACCCCAGATCTCCCGTTCCAAGCAGGCGCGCTTGTCAAACTGTAGTCATGGCCGCAGTTTCCCCTGAGCAGCTCTGTCTCCTCTGAACCCGACGGCAGCCCATGGCTGTTTAGATTGAGCTCAGGAATGTTTTTATACATTCATTTGGTTTGACATGAGTTGTTGCACAAATTAATTATTCAGGCACATATTGCTCCGTGTACATGAGAAGAATGGAACTGCAGTGAGTCACATCCTAACGACTATATGTGAATCACAATGTTGCTAGCAATCAGACTATTAAAGAACAAAAGCTGGCAACATACAGTAACTCTGAATGCGGGCAGCCCCACAGAATTAGCATAAATATGTGAGGCAATCAGAACAGCTTTGGACTTCCTAGGAAAGTGTCCCTGTGCTTATCTAGTTCTACAAGAATGTGGACTAAACTATTCATTTAACCAAGTATAAAAATATGTCTGCTATGTAGTTATAATCATGTGCCATTAATCAGAAAATACTGCAGAAACTCTGACAAATTAAAAACACAAGGATGTGTCTGCAAGGGTTTTCTCAGCCATTAAAAAGCTGCTTCACCTCTCAGGCAAGCTCTTTTATGGCAACTTCTTGCTCAGTGTACTGACATCTTCAAAGGCTCTGACATCTGTTGGCCTTTGAACTACCATTAAAAAATATTATCCCATTTCCATTCTTTTATGCCCATTTTTTTAATTATAGCCCTTCTTTCAAGTTGGGAACATGGTTGGTTTAAATGATGCTGTCCTTTCGTTTTCAGCCACCCAGCTGCGGTTTGAATAAATTGATGTAGAATCAAAGGCGGGACTTTAAAGGAAAAAGGTTTGATGGACTTGGACTCCGAACCAGATGAGGTTTTATGATGAAAAGGGTTTAATCCCAGCACAGGCATTGCTTCTATCAGTTGAGCAGTACAAAGCAATTCATATATATAGGTTCACGCGAAATGATCTATTTTTTTTAACAGCACAGATCTCTTCAGGACTTGCAAATGTGGCATTAGCTAATATTCAGAGAGCTGACTTCCTTTCATCCACCAGGAGCTTATGATTATAGTACAGTCCTCGAATTGGAAATGAGAGCTGCAACACAGATTTAGAGCTGCGCTGTCTGATTTGTATTCAATATACATGTCACTGCGGGACAGGCTGGTCTGGGCCAAGCTGGTTCAATATAAGGAAAAACAGCTTCATCATCTGAGATCCTTAGTCATAATATCACCAGCTAATTAAGACAGCAATCTCATGACTATTAGGGAGGTGTTTGGTTGATTGGTATCTCTTAAAACTTGACAAGAAGGATTTGAAAATGCATCCTCTCTTTTGTTACATATTCTTCTTGCAGTGTTACTGTGTTCAGATGCATCGCAGGGTAATGAAGTGCAATCAGATAGCTGAAGCCACTTTTTCAAAAGGGGAAACAACATGTTTAAAGCAATTACTTAGGTTGCATTAAAATATTTTACCTCATTCGATTATTGATCTGGAAAAAAATCATTTATGAAAGCAGACTTTAACATTGTCTTTGCTCAGGATACTATTGAATGATAAATATTATCTTGAGCCAAAAAGTTAAGTAATTAGATAATTGGTTGAGGATATTATTGCTTCTCTAATGTTTTTCAGTAACTAAACAAATATTTCATGTCCATTTAGTTCCTCCCTGCAGAGGAGGCCATGTGCAAAGGAAGCAGGGACATAATCAGCAAATGTCTCTCTTTTTAGTTCTTTGCTGAAAACCTCCATAACCAGCCAAGAGTGACTTTTGCTACTGATTCTGTGGTGTTAGAACCATACTCCTACGTCGTCTAAAGTTCCTCTCCATAATTTATATTAAAATCTCCAAAAGGGAGGTCTGTATAGAGAATGTCTTTAATTGTGTTGTCTTCTGTTGCTGATCATTGAGAGACTTTCTAGGTGCTTTGGTTCATAACTGAATTCAGTGTGCAGAAATCCTATTTTCATGCCATTGAAGTGTTCCCACTAAAGGACAAATGTGGTAACTGTGTCATGATGTATGCGGTACCCAGAGCCATTGCTTGTTCTTTTTATCCATGTCCAATGGGTATGATGTTATAATTAAGGATAGTTGGCAAAGGGAACATAGTCTGAGATCATCTTCAAGAACTTCTTTAGCTCTTTTCCAGGCAATAAATTAACATTTAAGAGATAAAATAATAAGATGATTGTTTGAAGCTATGTCTGATGGCCAATGGGAAAATGTACATACTTGCACATGTGCGCGTGTGCGCGCGCGAGGGCACACACACACACACACACACACATACACACAGAATGATCTCTTTTTTCTGCATTGCCTCTGAAGTTAATGTGTGAACTTGGCTGCATCTGTTCTTGTAAAAATAACACAAAGGGGGAAAACCCATCAGTTATAATAAAGCAGCATTGCTCTATGCTGCAGAGGGCCTTGGCCTTATTGTTTTCACCATAATCATAAACCTTTTCATCTGAGATCAAGAGTGTGGAATTAATAAATATTGTTTGTTTATTAGGCAAAAACTCCGAAGGGGAACAACCAGGAGACTTGATCCCTTGAGTAAGAAAAGTTAAGACATTTAATTGGAATTGACAGTGGTCACATGTTTCATGTTGTGGTCAGAGGTAGGAGACAGTCCTGCCCTCAGCACTCCTTCCACCTGAAAATTACAAGGTGGCTAATTGCTTCTATCAAGCTTGTTCTAATTCTAAATCAATGACCTCAGAAAGCTTTTATGACTCACTCTTTCCCAAATTTTCCTTCATTTTGTCTTTTCACCTAGTGTTTCTGTAGATTTTCTTTCCTTAATGCTCAAGGATCATATTTTTGGATCCTGAGATCTTTTTGTACTTTTTCTATTTATTTCTTAGAGCATCTTGTTTTCATTTTACAGATACAATAATTTTTCTTCTCTCCAAGTTTATGAATTAGAATGTTTTTAGTACCATTCTCTGAATTATCTCTTTTTTGCAGGATTGGTCTTTCTGTTTATCTTTATATTAGTGGTCTGGTGCACAAAATTTGTGCACCCAGGGGGATCCCTCAGCTGGCCTGCGCCCTCTTGCAGTCTGGAAGCCCTTGGGAGATGTCCGACTGATGGCTTAGGCCCGCTCCATCAGTCAGACATCCTTAGCATCACCGTGGAGGTGGGAGAGGCTCCCGCCACCACCGCTGCACTGGCCGTGAGCCCAGCTTCTAGCTGAGTGGTTCTCTCCCTGTGGGAGTGCACTGACCATCAGGAGGCAGCTCCTGCATTGAGCATCTGCCCCCTGGTGGTCAGTGCACATCATAGGGACCAGTTGTTCCATCGTTCAGTCAATTTGCATATTAGCCTTTTATTATATAGAACTAGAGGCCCGGTGCATGAAAATTCATGCACTCAGGGGGTGGGGGAGTGTCCCTCAGCCCAGTCTGTGCCCTCTCGCAGTCCAGGAGCCCTCGGGGTTGTCCGAGTGTGGCTTAGGCTCGCTCCCTGTCATGGAGGTGGAAGAGGCTTTCGCCACCGCCACTGCGCTCGCCAGCATTCAGACCAGCTTGTGGCTGAGTGGTGCGCTCTCTGTGGGAGTGCATTGACCACTAGGGGGCAGCTCCGGCCCCACCCTCTGATCTCCCCTCTGCTGCTGCTGGTTGCCATGCCCCCCCCCCCCGCCCCTGATTGCCGGCCCCTCCTCTGCCCACTGGCACCCGCCTTGGCAGGCCTGGTCCACCCATTCACCAGCCCCACCCCTCACTGACTGTTCGTCGTTTGGTCGATTTGCATATTAGGCTTTTATTATATAGCATTTGTCTTTATATTTATTCCTCTTATATGCTTGATGATTCTTGCTTTCGAGTCATATTCACAAAAGGTGAGTGGTGTATTAGTTTCCTATTGCTGCTGTAACAAGTTACCACAAACTCTGTGGCTTAACACAATAGAGATATATTATCTTACAGTTCTGAAGGTGAAATAACTGAAATTACTCCAACAAAACTAAAATCAAATTGTCGGTAGGGATGGTTCCTTCTGGAGGTCCAGGAGAGACTGTGTTTCCTTGTCTTTTCCAGCTTCCAGGGGCTGCCTGCACTCCTGTGTGTGGCCCTGCACCCCCACATTGCCTTTCCTCCTGGTGCTTCCATTGCATGTGCTGCCTTCACTTCAACTCTGACCCTCCTCCCTCCCTCTTAAAAGGCCTTGTGATTACATTGGGCCACAGGCAAACTGAAGGACAGTCTTGGATCTCAGGATCCTTGATCACATATGCAAAGCCCCTTTTATCATGTAAAGGAACATACTCACAGGTTCTACGGATTAGGATATGGACAGCTTTGGGTGGAGGGGGCCATTATTCCACCTGCCACAGACAGGATTGCATGATAGCTGATTTGTTGTATAAGTAGAGTTTTCCCCACCCACCTCCTAATATGTCTCTCCCTAAGCGGGAAGTCAGAGTGAGTTCTGGGGTGAGGAGTGACATTTAGACAGAAAGAGGTATTAGAATCCAGGCCCTTTAAAAGCTGGAATGAGCAGGCTTTATTCTGGGGTTGCAGACTTCATATTGGAAGCCATAGTCTCTCTGTTGTTGGTGGTGTTTTGTTTTGTTTTGTTTTGTTTTGTTTTGTTTTGTTTTGTTTTTAGGGAAAAGCCTTCGGTTTTTCCCTGGATTGCCTGCAATCTGCAAGTTGAGGTGGGGCCCAAGTCCCCTGTCCACAGACCTTCAGGCGCTTGTTTGTAATTTCAGCTCTCACGGTTCTTGTCCGTCTGTACAGTATGTGAGCCCAGAGCCCTGGACAGGATCCTGAGGGACGGGTTCCCCACTCTACGACGCCTCCCCATTACTCTGTCTTCCACTACCTGTTTCCCCTCACATCTCAATATAGTTCTGTCTCCTTTCTACCTGCCAGACTTACTAAACACTCTTCTCAATTGGTGCATGTCCCTCAAACATGCCTGTTTCTGTCTCCTTGTTTGTTTGTTTTTCCCCATTCTCTTTGTTTCTAAGGCTGGCTTCATTTTGCACATCTATAGTTTCATTTTACTCAACGTTACCTCTTAGCAGTTTACTAAATTTATAAAGGTTGCCAAAAGTAGAATTCTTAACACATCATACTATTCACTTAAAGATGTAAAAATATTTGTGCATATAATGACTAAAATACTGCATTCAAGGAATGAATTTTGGTTAAAACTCTGCTAATTCACAGATTGCTGTGAAAATGTAACAAAGGACAAATTATTTCATATCACATCAAATAATTTGATGCATATTATTTTTTAAACTAATGGCCATTGAAATGGACCTGAGTGAAGGATAATTAGACATATTAATAGAAATCCAGCCGGCCACTTCCTTTGCCATTTTGTGTTACAGAGCACATCAGGAGCTTAATTGTTCATGGTATTGTTGTGGTTTCGATTATTCTTCAAACAGGGCCTGACACAAGAATTAGCTTGTAGTAGTTTATTGTAGAAGGGAATCCAGGAATCTGAAGTGAGGGAATGGGGAGGATGAAACAGGGAAGGGCAAAGTCAGTAAAGGGCACCATATTCATCAAGCTACTGAGCCAGGGGGACTCCACTCCATTGAGGGCCCTGGATAGTCTTTGGGAACACCCTACAGATCTGTCCCGTCAAAGAATGGGGTCTAGAGCATTTATCTGATGAATTCTGGCTCCTTTTGGTTGATGGTGCCCCCAAAGGGCATCTGTCCTGCATTTCCTGCTACACGTGCTCTTTCTGGCTGCACCTGCACCTCCTGCTGCTCCTGCACTTGCTGGCCGCACCACACTTGGGCTGAGCGGCCTCCCCTGACTTTGGAGTAAGCTCAGGGTGGAAAAAGGAAGTCACACCGCAGCCCACTTGAAGTGGAGTAGAGTGAGTTGCATACCTCAGCTGGTCTGCAAGCATGTAGGTCCAACAGGTGGGGCCCAGGATACCCGAAGAAGCCTCTAGAATTGAATGGAAACAGTAAAAGGAGAACAGACATATCAATGCATATTTCTTTACACAATAGAGCCTTTCCTTCTCTGCCTTAACTGCATTAAAACATCTTCCAGAGATTTGAATTGTGTTTATTGGAAACATACCTATAGAAGTCCCAAATAATTGGAATAATCAGACCACATGAGTTTATTTCCTGTCCCTCAGAAGGCCCTCTTAAGATGATAAGCAAAGTCATAAAAAGACCACAACAAAGAGAACACAAGGGTGGCCACCAGCAGATAGGACTTAGACACGTTTCTGAAGCAGTGCTGAGGTAGCCAGCATCGAGCTACACAGGAAGAAGATTACAGCCTAGGAAAGAGCCTGTCTCCTAGTTTATGAGTAAAACTTGGCACAGGCCCCGGACTCAGGGATGCCAGGAAGGAAGGAAAGCCTAAGGGAGACCTGAGGTTAATAGCAGGACTCATTGAACATACAGAATAAGAAATCTATTTCTACCATGAGCCCACAATGGCCAGCAGTTGGGCGTTTTTTCCCAGGTTGAGAGAAGTGAACGAACTGTCTGGGAAGAGCACAAGGAAGTGAGAGTGAAAAATGACATCTGGAGCAAAGCCTGCTTTATAGCATTTTAGGGATTTGCACCGCAACATCTTCATTTCCCCTTGCCCATCCTCAAGGACAGTGACCCCCTTAACATACAAACTCCAGCCCCATACAGACAGAGCTTCCAATCTGGGCTTTGCCTCCCGGATCTTGGGTATGGACAGACAACCCTCCATCATCTGACACTGAGATGTGCCTCAGAGGCAGGCAAGAGAAAGACTGCACAAGCAGGTGACTCCAGGGTAAACAGGGACTTCAGGGAGCAAGAGGTAAATTAAGGAAGGCAAAACTGAAATACCAAGTGTGCTATTACACTAAGAAAACAACAGGCTGCTGTGAAAATATAACAATCAAAGGACTACGAAAGGGCGAAAGGGTGCTGCAAACTTGTTTCAAAAGTTTGCCAAAACTAATGTCAAGAAAATCTCCCATAGTTGAGAACAGAAAACAGAGACAAAAACATGAGTATAAAATATATTTTTAGAAGGTGGGACATAAAGAATTAAGCCAAGATGCTCCATAGTTAAGCAGCAGAAAATAGAGTGGGAGAATTATTATCAGTGTAATCATAGTAGTGACGTTCACAGGGCAAAGGATATGAGGCTTCAGATGGAAACGGCTAATGAATGAGCAAGACCTACATCTGCACACATTGTTCAATCTCAGAACAGAAGGAGTAAGAAAGATCCCAAAACCTTCCAAAGAAAAATCAGTTTCCCTACCAGGAACAAAGTACAGATTGGCATCATATTTTCAATAATCAGTGGTAAAATATACAAATGCCTTCATTAGAACTATGATTTCTATACATAAGTCAATGTTCAATCAGTCACAAGATTGGGAAAAGACATTGCAAACATGCAAGGATTTGGAAAGATTATCTCCTGCATTTCTTTGTAAGTTGCTTATAGATGTTCTTCAGTAAACTAAAGGAGTACATATAGAAGAGAAATACAAAGGATTCAAGGAACAGTGGATCCAGACAGGGGAAGAGAAAAGGAAAGTCCCAGAGAATGGATGCACAGCGAGTCTAGACAGCATCCAGTCCATATCAGAACAGATGTGAGGTGAGGGGAGGGAAGACCTAGAATGGATGCACAGTCCAGAAAGCGTCCAGTCCATATCAGAACAGATGTGGGGTGAGGGGAGGGAGGATCCTAGATCCTATCCATGAGAATTCTTAATAATGTTAGGAGGCAATAAAAGCAGAAAATGCAAGGGAGGGGGTGGGGGGGGGAGGGAAGAAAGCTCATTAGAAGCCCCAGGGAAGAGAATGGGAGGAAAAACGATCAGAAGCAAAATATAGTTATGTAATATGTTATCTGGTTGTGTTCATAACAATGATTAGACCTTTTGAACTCAGTTTATATGTAAAGCATGATTACAACATGTTACCAACCTTAACAAAAGTACAGATAATGGAAGTAAAAACTCAGATATTGAGGGTGTGAGACTAGACTCAGGTGAAGGCTAAGCAGTACTAATATAGTCATCAAATTAAGTGGAGAATTAAGGTACTATCCATAATTGCTGGAAAAGAAAAGGCACACCACCCATAGTGCAAAGCTGTTTCTTTTTCTCCGCATCAAACAATTAAAAACACCTACCACATGACCAGCAATTCCACTTCTAAGTATATCAAGGTGATAGGCCATATCACTATTCTAAAGAGATACCTGCACCCACAAGTTCATTACAGCATTATTTATGAATTCATGCACCAGTGGGGTCCCTTGGCCTGGCCTGTGGGATCGGGCCCAAACTGGCTCTCCGCCGAGGGGTCCTGGACTGTGAGAGGGGCCAGGGAGGGACATGGGAGGTTGGCCAGCTGAGGAGGGACTGCGGGAGGGTTCTAGGGCATGTCTGACCTGTCTCGCTCAGCCCCGATTGGCTGGACCCCAGCAGCAAGCCAATCTACTGGTTGGAGCATCTGCACCCTGGTGGTCAGTGCACATCATAGCGACTGGTCGACTGGCCAACTGTCTGCCCCCTGGTGGTCAGTGCACATCATAGCAAGCGGTTGAGCAGCCTTAACATATTATGCTTTGATTGGTTGAACGGACGACTGGAAACTTAGTATATTAGGTTTTTATTATATAGGATGGCTGAGACATGGAAACTACCTAAGTGCCCATCAGTGGGTGAATGGATTAAGAAAATGTGACACACATACACAGTGGAATACTATTCATCCATAAAAAGAAGGAAATCCTGCCATTTGTAACAGCACAGGTGGACCTTGAGGGCATTATGCCAAGTGAAATAAGTCAGAGAAAGACAAGAACAGACCATATGATCTCACTTATATGTGGAATTTTGAAAAACTTAATTCAAGGAAGCAGAGAACAGATTGGTGGTTGCCATTGTTGGGGGGTGGGGGAATGAGGTGAAGATGGTCGAAAGGAATAAATTTCAAGTTATAAAATAAATAAGTTCTAGGAGTACAATGTACAGAATGATGGCTAGTTATCAGTACTGTGTTGTATATTTGAAAGTTGCTGAGAAAGTAAATCTTAATAGTTCTTGTCATGAGAAAAATAACTATGTGCGGTGATGGATGTTAGCTAAACCTACTGTGCTAATAATTTTGCAGTATATACACATATCAAGTCAGCATGTTATACACCGTAAGCTTATACAATGTCGTATGCTAATTATACCTCAATGAAACTGGAAGCAAGTTTTTTAAAAATATTTTTTTATTGATTTCAGAGAAGGAAGGGAGAGGGAGAGATAGAAACATCAATGATGAGAGAGAACCATTGATCAGCTGCCTCCTGCACACCCACTACTGGGGATCGAGCCCAAAACCCAGGCATGTGCCCTGGACAGGAATTTAACTGTGATCTCATGGTTCATAGGTTGACTCTCAACCACTGAGCCACCCTGGCTGGTCTGGAAGCAAGTTTTAAAGGTAACCAATAAAGGAACTAAAGATGATAAAGCAGCTGTATTTCAAAGATGGAGGTGGAGTGATGAGGGATGGTGTAAGGATGCTAAATTTTTATCTTTCATAGCAGGAAATACATGAATGGTAAATAAATTAATAATTTATGAAATATATACTGGCATGAGGCCTTTTCCAGCAGAGTTAAAGACACAACTGAAAGAGTTAAATGTGTCTACCTGGGGGAGAGGGATGGATTCGAGATGGGAAATCAAATAGTAAATAACTGTTTCATGAAGAGCACTTTTAAAATTAAGTGTATTGGGGCAACATTGGTTAATAACATTATATAGGTTTCAAGTATACAATTCTGTAACACATCATCTACATATTACATTGTGTGCTCAGCACCCAAAGTTTAGTCCCACCCGTCACTGTAAGTTAACCCCCTTTACCTCTTCATCCTTCCCACCCTTTCCTCTTTGGTAACTACCCTTCTGTTGTGTCTATGAGTCTGTTTGTTTTTTTTCATTTGTTGTTTTCTGTGTTATATCCCACATATGAGTGAAATCATAGGATTCTTATCTTTTCCCGTCTGACTTATTTAGCTTAGCATGATACTCACGATCCATCCATGTGGTCACAGATGGCAGTATTTCATTCTTTCTTATGGCTGAGTAGTTTTCCATTGCATACATTAAGAGCACTTTTATACCATTTGGTTTGTTTGACTGTGTGTATATAAAATTTTTAAAGAAACACTTGAGAAAATGTCATAAAGAAAATTTTTGTCAATGCAGTGGCCCATTTTTTCTTTTTCTATTTTCATCTACTCCGGCGGTTCTCACCCTGTGGGTCGCGACCCCTTTGGGGGTCGAACGACCCTTTCACAGGGGTCGCCTAAGACCATCGGAAAACACATATATAATTACATATTGTTTTTGTGATTAATCACTATGCTTTAATTATGTTCAATTTGTAACAATGGATATACATCCTGCATATCAGATATTTACATTACGATTCATAACAGTAGCAAAATTACAGTTATGAAGTAGCAATGAAAATAATTTTATGGTTGGGGGTCACCACGACATGAGGAACTGTATTAAAGGGTCACGGCATTAGGAAGGTTGAGAACCACTGATCTACTCTAATATTTGTTTTCTGAGGTGTTCCATAGAGGTGGATTTCTGAATGGATTGGAAAATTTTCCTGACTTGTAAATTCATAATGTACTTTCTCAGAGAAATTTGGAGACATTGAGAAGACTTTTCTGTTACTTTAGAGTTCAGTAATTGAGCATCCTGCAACATATCTATAAACATCATTTACTGTGTTCTTACAAGAATGCTCAGTAAGGTATTTTCGTCATTGAAACAACAAAGGGATATACTTTTTAGGGTCAGGAAGACAAGGATAAGTATTGATTGGAGTAATTACTGGAATAAATAACTCAGAACAACATAGGGAAGCCTTATCTATGCCCCACAGTGATGGTCACACCCGCATTAAACACGAGTGTCATGGTTTTCCTGTTGCCAAAATGAATCACAGAGCACAGGCAGCATCTCATCAGTGTGGAAAGTACGTCAGACAGTGCCCGAGGTATAGCAGTTGGTGTCAGTGAGTCAGGATAGAAAACCTATGTGGAAGGAGAACTTAGAAGAGTGCTTGAGAAACGGAAACTGAATGAAAAGCTGAAATATTGTTAGAAATAAATAGAAGTCTGATTGAAGCAGGACTTTCTTAGTAAGTCTTGAACATCTTGTTGAAGTCAATTTCATGAAGCAATAAAACTTGAGTAAGAAACAAAATCAGTCTTTATTAAAATGATATCTCAGATAGGTAATTCACCAATGCATGGGGAATCACCCCATGGGGAAGACTCTTAACACATGCTTTCTCCACTGATGTTATTTTAGATTTATTTAGCATTGACATGTTAGTTGAATAGATTTTATTGATCCAGCCAGCAACTCTTTGTAAAATAAATAATGGTCACTAAAGATTTTAATTAAAAAATTAAGAAAGTGCCTCAGTCACTTGGGTCTCAACCTCTGTGCCAAGTTTCTATGAGTTGTAGAGTAAGAAGCTTCAGTAAAAGCACAAGGCTGGCTAACAGAGCAGATGAGGGAAGGTAGAGGCTGGGAGCCCGTTCTGTTGCTACTTGCAAGGTTTCTGAACTAAAACAATACCTTAATCCAGCGCTTTTCAACCAGTGTGCTGCAAGACTTTTAAAGCCAGCAATACCTTACTGTTTATTCAAGCACTGACCTATTTTCCCTTAGATTGTCAAGTTAAAAAGTGACAACAGCCAACACAATAGCCATCTGATGTGAATGAATCAAAATTATACCTTTTTCTCTTTGTCAGATGAGCAAAATATCTAATAGATTTTTCGGTGTGCCGTAGAATTTTAGTAATTAGTTTATGTGTGCCCTGAGTTGAAAAAGGTTGAAAATTGCTGCCTTATTATAAAAACTTTTAGAGATGCATTTTGTTATTTTTTATGGGAATACCTACATTTTTATTATAAGCACTTCAAGTAAGTCTGTGAAGCTGCTTGTAAAATTGTGAAGCATATGGAACACACACACAAACACACACACGTACAATGGTTTTCTCAATAATAGTACTGAAATTCAGAGGATTATTTAAGTGATGTTGTTTGTATTATGCATAACATTTAATTAACAGCATTCACTTTATTATATACATTCAATTATAATCATACAGACCTGGGAGAAAAAATCTTTCCTTATGACTTTTGAAATTGTTATATGGTATATACCCACATTCAAGGCATCTCTTACTGAACAAACAATAAAATCAAACAAACAAAAAACCCCTTATATGATTTTCTGCTAATACTAGTAAAAGTAATATGTACTTTTTGATTTTTTTATCACATTCTTAGTGTAAGTTTCTGCCTCCTTATTGGCTACTTTACTTCGGAATTGCTTAGAATAAAACTAAGGTCATAGAGTTCTGTATCCATAGCAACATGTCTTTCTGTTTCAATACTTTGCAGGTATTTATTTTCATTCATATAGTCTCTTAGGGTTTGCTGATTTGGTTTCTCTGTAAATAGCCTGAGAATAAGTCTAATATTCTCAGTACCCTAGGACATGGCAGAGGGAGGAGACCAGAAACCTAGGTAGCTAGGCATTAAAATGGACCTTTAAAATTATTAGGAGGGTCAGGAATTTAAGCCAGTCAGTTTTAGGATAATGAAGTCAGATCAAGAGGTTGGGAAAAGGACTTTATGAGTCCAAGTAGTTAAAACAAAAGATATAAAGGATGTAATTACATAAAGTCAAGGTAGTAACCTTAATTTTGGAACATGCATAGAGTCAGGAATCCAAACCCCAGATTATGAAGCAAGCAAGCATCAGATTGAGGGTGAGGCAGGTGACCCCTGTTCATGGCCCTGCACCTGTGTTGGAGGCAAGATCTTGTGTGCAAGAACCTGTTGGATGTGCCCAGCTCAGCAGGGAATGGTCCAGAGCAGGGGTGGGCAAACTTTTTGACTCGAGGGCCACAATGGGTTCTTAAACTGGACCGGAGGGCCGGAACAAAAGCATGGATGGAGTGTTTGTGTGAACTAATATAAATTCAAAGTAAACATCATTACATAAAAGGGTACGGTCTTTTTTTTTTTTAGTTTTATTCATTTCAAACGGGCCGGATCCGGCCCGCGGGCTGTAGTTTGCCCACGGCTGGTCCAGAGAGTGGTGAGCGAGTGCACGCTGGTGTGTGAGGCGAAATGGAAGAGAGGGTGAAAGCAGTTTCTGAACCTTTTAGGTTAATGAAAAGGGAAATCATCTGTCTCATGAATTGTCAGGTGACTTTGTTCAGCACACAGGTAAATGCATCAGGCGACTAGCAGGCTCCCGATAGTTTGACAGGCATTGGCAACGTGGTGAAAACCGACCAGTGGAAGTTATAGGTAGGTACATGGACAGAGCCGTTTAACTGCAGAATGGTTTTAGAAGGGCGCTGCATTAAGTTGTTCACTATTTTTGTTAACAGAACTGTCAATCTTCAAATATATTTGATGTTTATTAGTGTTTAGTGGGAAAAAATCAATTTGTGTTTTTATCAACAATGTTAAGCTAATTGAAACACATTAAATCTTTTTGTACATCTCTAAATTTATTGATAGCATTTTTCTCTGGATTTTAGTATCCATTTAGTATACAGGTGGCTTTTTTTCTTTAGTTTGTTTTTAAAAGTTTTATAATTAGGATCTGTATGCCTGTAGCTAAGTGTTTGATTATCCAAGATGCATAACTTAGATTTCATAACTATCTAGTTTTACCAGAATATAATGTTGAAAAGAATTTGACATTATATTTAGTAAAATGAATCCTTAAAGTGCTTGTCTAAATTCATCTATAAATTAATTTTAAACCTCTGTTTCTGTAGGATAGCATTGCTATGTATCATGTTTCTGTCTGTGCCAGTTATTCTAGAAGTATCTATGCATTTTGAATATACACTTGAATATATCCTGTTTTATGTTCATACAGAGCCTCAGCTAAGAATACCTCCATGAAAATGTTCATATAATTGAAAGTAATTTTAATGTGAAAAGGCTAAATTATTAAAAATTAACATTATATACTTTATATTTATAAGCAGAGATAAATAGCATCACCATGGATATAGTTAGTGCATTTTTTTCTAGTTATTTGCCCTGACTTTGCCCACAAAATGTCTTCTTATATTAGGTGAACTCATTTTATGACTAGAGAAGTAAAAGCCGCAAGTAACAGATCATGTACAAAAATACCAATTATTATAATAAATTAAGTTATTGTTGCACATTCTCATGGGGCTGCTGTGTTGGTGCCAAAGTCCTCCAGGATGTTTCCACAAGTAGGGTGGACTGAGCGTGAGGTGACCTCCCTCTCTCGGCTGACTCTATACCCTAAACATGATACAGGGTATTCTGACCTCCAGGATAACTTGGAGAGGCCCACCTGGACAGTGAAGCTGTCCTTTCAGGTCAGGTTGGCTGGGAGCGCATGGCTACCATGCTGGAGATATTCATGCCAGTGCCTACTGGCTTTAGAGTGAATTTCCTTTAGTCAGGGTACTTGAGCTTTTCCCAGAATTCCTAGAAGTAAATCCACCAAGAATGACACTACTTTATGCACTTAGTGAAAGGTTTAGTAAACTAGATATTCTCACTTGAAATCTGGTGCTTAAAAAAAAAAGGTTGAAATAATAATAACATTTCAGGTTTATTTCTTTAGATAAGACTGACTTATCCTATGTTTTTAATGCACTCTTAAATTACAAATGTGATTCTGGTATTTACGTGGCACTGACTTAAAATATATCATGTGACCCTTTTATATTAGTTTCTGCATATATTTAAAGAATTAATTGCATGACGTGCTGTTAGAAGTAATGATAAGAGAGGAAGCACCATGTCCATCCTGATGCAAGTGGTCACTGAGCCAGCTTCACCTTCCATTGGCCCATTGTTAAAGAGTCAGCCACATGTGCTTCAGAGTGTTGTGGGCTTTCCCATATTTAATTAAGCAGCCAAAACTTCTGAATACTTTGCTTCGTAAAGGCATCTGGTTGTTAGCACAGTCGGAATGGTGCCAATATAACAAGCGGGCTATTGCGACCCTAGTGTGTACAGAATGTTTGCAGAGAATGGCTAATAAGAACTGGTAGAAAACCTAGGTCAAATTTTTGCTTTTTTTTTTTTTGGAAACAGGAAGTATAGTAAATCGAGAAAGTGTTGAAAATCTTCTTTCCAATTACTTGAATGTCATTCTTTAGAGAAGGTTTCTAGTGAAGAAGAATTCAGACTGAATTTTATTCTTCTTCCAAGGCCAAATAGGTTACCTGTCACTCCTGGAAACACTCTGTCAAGAAAATATCTTTAAGTGTTCCTAGATGCTGCAAATAGCATCCTCCCAACGTGTAGGCTCCTGTTCATTAGCCCTGATGTTGCACCACCGCGAACTGTGGATAATATGTCTGTGTTGGCTTTTTAATACTTATATTTGGTAATCTCAAGATGGAATTTATAAAGTGCTATTTGGAAGCTAGTCTCTTTTAGTGTCATTATTCTCAAGTGGAATATTTCCACTTTTCTAGCCATTTGAGTCTAGAAAATTTATATATACTTATATTTTGTGCTTCTGTTAATTAGTTTCATTTCTAAAATAAATGCTTATACATAGTTCTTTTAAGTGTAGTAGACAATTATTTGCCAATTTCCAAAATAGGTCAATGTGCTATGAATCGTTTTTCCCCTTTTAATTGGAACCTAATCTAAATGCAGAATGCTATGGGATTTTACTCACTTTCCTAAAGAACTACTTTCAATTAGATGATTTGGGTGGTTCTAGAATAAAACTAGAAATTTCAACATCAGTTATGAATTTTTACCAGTATTGTCATTACTCACAAAAAACACATGCAGCCTCAATGTTTGCCAGTTCATGTGACTCATTACATGTTCTGCTTCTTTTCTTCTCTAGACAGGCATACAAATTAATGAGTGTTTTTCTTCTGTACTGTTACCCTATTACTTTTTTAATACTCAACCGGGAGTACTCCCCTTTTTTGCAGGTAAAATTATTTTTTCTTTTTTGATCTAAGTCCTCTGTAGTATGTTCCAAAGTTGAACATTCATTGTTCTAAAACTTTAAACCAAATTAACGTTTTTCTTGCCTTACCTATATGTTAAGCAATGTCCTCTCTTTCATCATTCAGTTTAGTAGTGTCATTGTGATCACCGATATCACATTGTAATTTTGTGTGTAGAATTCCTTCCAGAGTTAAGTGAACCTTTTGAATTTTGGGAAAATGTAAGACCTTTCTCATCTTTACACGTGGAAGAGCTGTTTTCTGTGCCACGAGGTGAGCTAATGACTGTTTTAATTCCTGAGTCTAAGAACTGTAAACAAGAGTCTGAAACACAATGTACTTTAAATATACCAAACAAGCATATTGGACCTCACAGAAAATTCTGACCACTACAAGGTAAACTGCTTGCTCTTGGTTCTAAATATCTCTCAGTGACCTGGCTGGTGTGGCTCAGCGGTTGAGCATCGACCCAGGAACCAAGAGGTTGCAGGTTTGGTTCCCAGTCAGGACACATGCCCAGGATTCGGGTTCCATCCCCAGTAGCGGTTATGCAGGAGGCAGCCAATTCATGTTTCTTCCTCACATCGATGTTTATCTCTATCCCTCTACCTTCCTTTCTCTCTCTCTTAAAAAAAATCAATAAAAAGACAACAACATATAAATATCTCTCAGTAATTTAAGGGGTTTTAAAAATATTTTCTATTGGATAGAACACGGGCATTAGGAGTCAAGGAAGTTCCGTTTGCAGCTTAGATGCAGCAAGTTAAAAATAGAATGTGCTGCCCTAAGACTCTGAAGACCTGGTTTCCTCCTGGACTTTTATGGGACTTGACTTGCATCCCTTCTGAGTCTCTTCTACTTGCATCAACCTTTTCCGTGGCATACGGGAACACACTTTAAAAGCTTTAGCCCTATAAAAATACCATAAAAATATAAATTTTTATTTTAAAATGCAGCAAAATATTACCCCCATATAAAATGATAGCACTGGGCTTCATTTGAAATCATTAATTGACAAAATATGTTAAAAGGTAGATAGTATGTTGTAGGATATGATTATACAGTAAAAATACTTTTTATTTGAACTATGTAGATGAATTTCAGTTTTGAATTTATAATAAATGTAGGATCTATGTAAGAGATACAGTTTTGTGCATGACATAATTTAATCTCTATAAATTAAGTTGATATATTAAACCTTTTCAAAATATTATTTTTTATATCTCCAACAGTATTTCCCTAAAGTAGTCTACAATTAGCTTTTTAATATATGTTCTGTCCTTCCTAGAAGTCTGAATATCCACTTTCACATCAATTCTATATATTTAATAAAATCTCAAAAATTCTCATTTCATTCAAGGTTTTCCTTTCATTAAAAAATAAAATGAGACATTTTATTTCAGTGGAGTGAAAGTTCTAGAAGAATAAGAGTCTAAATTTTGCTTCAAAATTAACTTTGACATAGTGATCAACAACCAAATATAACAAAGAATATCTTTTATCTTTATTTTAATTTTTAACTTACTAGTCAATGCTAAACATATATAATAATATAAACTAATAGCAAGTGCATCATATACTTAGATTATATATCAAAACTAACAAAAATCGGTAACTTCAAACCTAATCACCAGGGATTTTCTCCCTCAAAATTATTTAAAAACCAGCCATAGGTTGGTTTGCCCTTTTCCATCATAACCTGGCTGCTGCCAACACGGGCAGTCACCTCCCAATCCTTTCCCTTTGCAAAGGTCTCAGGGAAGTTTTGGGGAACTACAACTGAGGACAAATTTTGGATGTTTACATAAACAATTAAAATAGAAAATATAACATATGGCAATAAATAAAGCTAAGTTATATAATATCTCCTATTTAGAATCTAAAACAAAAAAAAGAGATAAGGAGAATATAAATGTATAAGTTCCATAAAAGTAAATAGCAGATAGCAAGGATTATTTCTCTCCAAAATTACTTATAGGCTATTCATCCAGTCACCACAGATTAACTCCAATCACTTAAGCCATATACACTTATATTACTTCAAAATGATAATTGGGGTTTATAATAATGACCTTGAATTGTTTTATGGTCCTGGAATATTTTCAAAAACTTCAAAGAAAGATTAAAGCATTATACATGGATATGCAGCCACTTGCCCTTCTCAGTACATTCATTTCTTACTATACATGATACTTACAATGAGTTAATCTCATACACAAACTAAGTGAACAAATGCCCTATATGAGGCAAAATGACAAGATCAAGTGAATAAAAGGTGAAATAAATACATAGGGAGGCCCCTTAACTGCAGGGGTGAGTATAGAAATACTCTGACCTTTTCTACATGATGTAACCAGCCAAGAAATCAGATGATCATTTCTTCAAACCTTTTCCTGTCTGTGAGGTTTTCATTCCTGTGGCGTTTAAGTATCACTTCCTTGAAATGATAAAGATGAAGACAGTGTTACACTAACTAGTTTGGCTCAGTGGATAGAGTGTTGGCCTGTGGACCAAAGGGTCCCAGGTTTGATTCCAGTCAAGGGCACGTGCCTTGGTTGCAGGCTCCTCCCTGGCCAGGGCCCTGGTCGGGGTTTGTGTAGGAGGCAGCCAGTCTGTGTGTTTCTCTCACATCAATGTTTCTCTCTGTCTTCCCCTCTCTTTTCTACTCTCCCTAAAAATCAGTGGAGGAATATCTCCTGCTCTCCTGCCAGCCCGATTGCCCCTAACTGCCCTCCCCTGCTGGCCTGGTCACCCCTAACTGTCCTCCCCTGCAGGCCTGGTCACCCCCAACTGCCCTCCCCTACTGGCCTGGTCACCCCTAACTTCCCTCCCTTAACAGCCTGGTTGCCCCTAACTGTCCTCCCCTGCAGGCCTGGTCGCCCCCAACTGCCCTCCCCTGCAGGCCTGCCCCCCCCCAACTATATTCCCCTGCAGGCCTGGGCTCCCCCCTAATTGCCCTCCCCTGCAGGCCTGGTTGCCCCTAACTGCCCTCCCCTGCAGGCCTGGTTGCCCCTAACTGTCCTCCCCTGCAGGCCTGGTTGCCCCCAACTGCTCTCCCCTGCAGGCCTGGGTCTCCCCCAACTGTCTTCCCCTGCAGGCCTGATCACCCACAACTGCCCTCCCCTGCAGGCCTGGTTGCCCCCAACTGCCCTCCCCTGCAGGCCTGGTCCCCCCCCAACTATCTTCCCCCGCAGGCATTGGCCCCCCCCAAAAATCTTCCCAAATAGGCCTGGGACTTGCATTTGAGCTCACCCCGGGGGCCGTATGTTGACGACACCGGACCAAGATCATATCAGGAGGGCTGTTTGATACAGAAAGCTGGGGATGGGTGAGACGCAGATCAGGTTCTGAATAGTCACTGAGCTTAGCAATGACATATTGCGACTCTGTCTTGCACATCATCCTGAAAGTTAACGGGCTGAAGCCAGATAAAATCGCCCTGC